>NC_056728.1:1568743792-1568755467 GCF_019279795.1 Protopterus annectens | reverse complement strand
TTTTTTGAATAGAGAAACTGATTTTTAACAGTGGTGTATCTTTACAAAAATGGGGTTTAATAATGGTTATATCCCCTTTTTTACAAAAAAGACTGATACCAGGGGTTTTTTAAAAACTCACAAAGTTTTTTTTCAAATGTCTGTTTTTTTAATACAAAAAAATTAAAAACAAATGCCATCAAAGCAACACCTTTAAAATAAATAAAAAATTTAAACCCAATTTTTTTTAATGCACAAAGTTAAAAACCCCAAAACACACTACTATAAAACAACTTAAAAACATATAAAATATAAAAAAAATCATTTAGAATAACAACCGGGTTAAAACAAAAAAAACCCCTTTTAAAAACAACCAAAAATACATAAAAAATATAAAAATAAAATCATTAGATTAAAAATAACCCTTTTTTTTCTTTAAAAATTTTTGGGAAATTTAAAAATTTAGACCAAAATTTTCCCCCTAAAAAATTCATTAACCCTCAAATTATTTTAATATTTAACCCCCCCTTTTTTGCATTTGAGGAATTTTAAAAATTGTTAGTCAAAATTTTGGGATTTTATAAACATTTGTCCCCCTTGTTTTTTTTTATTTTAAATTATTTTCTGGGCATTGGAAATAGAAAGTTTTGAAACTTTGCTTTTGTATTTAATAAACAGTAATTTTTTGGGCTAAACCTTTTTTTTTTATTTTGTTTCTTTCCTTTTGGGGGATTTCCCCAAAAAAGGATTTTTTCTTGCTTTTTGTAAAACAGAATGATTTGTTAAAGATGTAATTCCCGTTTGTTACAAATACTTCCGAGGTTAAATTAAAGGAGTATCTTTTTCATTTATGGGGAAAACAATTTTTTTTTTTTTAGGAAGAAACCATGTTGGGGGGTAAATTAGAAGGTTAAAAAATTTAGTATTTTTATCTATGAAACTTTGTTTTACTTAGGGAAAAAAGCCCGTTTGTGTAAATGTAATGAAAGGAGGGTGTTTATTTTTAAAAAATGAAGGGGTTAAGTGAAAAGGTTGAGTTGGAAAAAAAACAGTGGTGGGGGGAACCCTTTTGGGAAAAGGGGGGGAATTTTTTTTGGAATAGAGGACCCCTTTAATGACTTTTGCCTTTAAAAAAACCTTGGGAGAAATATTTTTTAAATTTGGGAGAAACTTTAATGTTTGGGTTTTTAATGAAATTTTTGGTTTAAAAATGTTTTTTTTCTAAGGCTGTTTCTTCCCCCTTTTTTATTGGGAGACACTTTTAATGTTTTGTTTATATGCTTTTTTTAATTTGGCAAAAGCCAAAAATTTTCCCTTTTCAATCAGGTCTTAATTTTAAGGAACCTTAAATTGTTTTTTATTTTTTACTTTGGTTAAAACGGTCTTACCCAATCCCCAAATAAAGGTTTTAAATTTTTGTTAAAATGTTTTTTTCTTCCCATTATTTACCCTTCCCTTTTACCCCCCAGGGGTTTTTTTACTTGGGAACTTTTTTTAAAAACTCCTTCAAAATTTCATTTTTAATGTGGTGCCCCCGCAAGTACATCAGTGAATTTAAATGGGGAAAGTTTTTTTATATTTTATGCTGCATTTTTAAATTGGGGGCACAAAAAGCAAGACAATGCAAGCGAAGAGAATAAGGAAAGTTAACCAGAGAATTTAGCTTAGGAATTCTGTTTTTTTAATCAGCTTTTGAAAAGGCCCAAAAAAAGAAACAACAAACATTTCAAAAAAGGGACAGGACAGGGACTCTTCAACTCCTTTGGATTTCCCGAACAGGCAAGAATGTAAATTTTAATTCAAAATTTTAGAAATTTGGTTTGCAACCCTTTTTTACATTTGTTGGACTAACCAAAAATTTTTTTCCAAAAAAGTGGGAAACAAGAACCTGAGGCATTTTTTTGGGGCAACAACTACATTGGGGGACATTTTAAATTACATTTTGTGGGCCAAGCAAAAAACCCATTTTTTCCTTATTTGAATTTAAAACAGGAAGTTCAACTGGGAATTTTTTAAAGGGGACTTCTGAATGGCAGTTTATCAAGCAAAAATCTTTTTTGCCGAAAAAATGAACCCAAACAGTCAGGAAGTGAAATGGTATTGGAAAAAACTGCTTAAGGGTAGGTTTCAAAGTCGGTTGAGAAAAAAAGAGCCCCCCTTGAGGTTAAATTAAAAAACCCCTCGGAAAGGTTCCCAAAAGGTTCAAAAGTTGAAAAGGGGAAGGGAAAGGGGGCAAAAGTTTTCCTTAAAAAGGAAAGGACCAGGCAAAAGGGTTTAAAAGTTGAAAAGGGAAAGGGAAAGGGGGCAAAAGTTTTTTACAAAAGAAAACTTTTAAAGGGTAGGGTTAAAAAATTCCCAAAAAGGGGTGAAAAGAAGGGCACAACAGTTTTGGTTTACAAGAGAAAATTAGAACAAAGGTTAAAAGTTCAAAAAGGCTCAGGGAAATAAGGATTTATTATGAAATTTAAGGAAAAAAAAGGGTTTTAGAAGTGGAACAGGGGGAAAAAAATTAAAAAAATCAAAAAATCTTATAATGCACTGTACGAAAAAGAAGTGTCACACTGAAAAGGGCATTTTTTAACACATGTATTTTTTCCCTGCTTTGGGGTTAAAATTATATTTAGACCTGTGTGTTTCAATTATATATATTTAATATAAATTATAAAATTTTTTAAAATTTTACAAAACTTTACACATTTAAAAATAAAACTGTCTAAACAATTAATTCCTCACACTAATTATGGCCCCTCCTTTTGGAATAGTTTCTTTCCAAAAATGTAAAGTTCCCTTTTCCTTCCAGAATTAAAAATTACCTTTTGCTCTTTTCCAAAATGTTTTAAACCCAACCATTTTTGTTTTTTTTAAACGATTCCCCTAAAAATTCCAGTTTAAAAATTTTTCTACTGTTTCGCACCCGATTATTTTCTGTTATAAAATTTTACAATAATTGTTTTTGACCATTTTTTTAAATATAGTTCTCTTTTGGGGAAAAATTGGAAAGGGGAATTTTATGGAAAACGTTTTAAAGAGAAATAAGGGAAAATTTTTAGAAAAATTGAAGGGTTTTTCCAAAATTTCCCTTTAAAAATTAATTTCAGGTAAAAAAAGTGGAAAAATTTCAAATGTAAAATTTTGGTTACAAGAAGCTAAATATTCCTTTTTTTTCAGGGTTTTAAAACTGAAACCATTTACAATTTGGGACTATTACAAAGGTTCTGGAATTTTAAAAGGTTTCAAAAGCCCTTTTAATGTTTGTTATTTTGTTCCAAAATATTTTAACCCAGATTCTATGTTTAAAAAGGAAACCTTAAATTAAATTGGTGGGAAAAGGACTTTCCTTATTAAAAATTTTGGTGTAAATCCAAAAATTTATTTCGAGGGTGAGAAAGAAAAAAGGGTATGCCTGTGCCCCTTTTGCAAATGGGGTTTTTTTGATTGGGGAAAGGAATACATTTAACTTGGTTTAAATCGAATATTAATTAGACACTTTTTTCTAGGGGGGGTAGTAAATGCTTTAGAACACATTTTACAACGACCCCTATTTTCGAGATTCACCCCCAATTTAATACTGGGGTAGCTATTTATGTTTTTTTAAAACCCCAAAATAAAATTCCCTTGTATTTCGGAAGGAACATTTTTCAGTTTTTGACAAAGTACCCTTCACCGGGCATTTTTAAAAGGGTGATCCCCCCTAATACCGAAAGGGATTTTGGGAAAAAATTTAATTATTTGGGGAGTTTTTTTGTAAGGGTTTCCCCAAAAATGGGAAGAATTTCCCAAATTTACAAAGAAGGGGAATAAATTCCCCTTTTTTTTTAAAGCCCCCGGTGGAAGGGGGCCGACATGACTTTTGAAAAATTTTTTAAAAAACTTGTTTATCAAAAAAAGGGAAAAAAATTTCCGTAAATGAAGAAATTATTCAAAATTAAATTTGACCTGCCATCTTTAAAAAAAAACCCGTGAGAAACCCAAATTTTTTTAAAAAAGCGGGAAAATTAAAAGGTTTTAGTTAAACAAAAAAAACCCCGGTCGGGGAATAAAAAATAATTAATTTTTGAAACATTTCCCCCGTTTTTTCTTAAAAATTGTTTTAAAATAAAACTGGAGAGGGAATTTCTTGAAACAATATTTACCGGGGGGAAACTGTAGATTTTGGGGAAAACGATCGCGTTTAAAAGGGTTTTGTACACTTTCATAAAATTGTTAACAAAATTTCAAATTTTCTACCCCAAGAAGATGTTAAATTTTCAATTGGAAGGATTTTCCCCCTGGGGGGAAAATCAAGGCTTTTAAAAAGGAATTAGGGGAGATTAATTGGAGTGTAATTCCTCTCTGAAAATTCCCCGAAAATTTATTAAGGTTTAATTTATGTTTTATTTTATTTTTTTTGATTTCAAAGATTTCTATTAAAAATTACATATAATTGCTGGGTTAAATTTCATAAAGTTGGTTTTCCCCTTGGCCTTTTTTTTAGTTCACCGATTGGTCAAAAGATTGAAGGGAGGAATTTGTTGAAATTCAGTTTTAACCAATTTTTTTTATAAAGATTTTGGATTCTTTTAAACAAAAGGGTTTTTTAATGAGAATTTTTTTACATACCAATAATTATTTTTTTTGCATTTTTTGGGGTTCATTTTGGAGGGGTTTTTTGATATCCCCGGAAAGTTAAATTACCCATACAAGGAAATTTTTTTTCTTTGGTTTAATTTTGTTTCTTGATTAAACAATTTCAATTTTAATTTTTAATAGGGGGGTTTTAATTTAATGCATAAAAAGTGTGAAGTTTTTCTATAAATATTATGTTGAAAGTCAACCTTTTTGAAAAATTTTTCACCTTTATTTCTAATTATTCCTTTTTTGGAGTTTGCACTGGGTTTTTTAATTCAAAAAACTCATTAAACAACAAAATTCAAAAAGGACTCAAAAAACGGGTTTATTTTAAAAACCCAAGGAAACTTAAATTTTTCTTAAAGTCAACAAAACCAAATTATAAAAAATAAAAATTTTGATGTTTTGGGGGTTCACCTAATAGACACATACAACAAGGATTTTTTATATTTAGTATGAAAATATTAGGGAGAGGGTTGTTAACCCTAATTTTAAAAATTTTTTAAAAAAATTAATAAATTAACCAACTTTTTTAAAAAAACCTAAAAATGTCTAAAAAAAATTAATTCCCTCACACTTCACCCCACTTATGCCACTACTCTACTGGTTACCACTATGTGTCTGCTTCCTGTAAATATGTACACAGCTCTCTTTCTCCTTGCTCACTGTAATCTTTTAATATTGACCTTTCTCTGCTCTTGTGGCTCTTCGGACTCTGTGTCTTTACCATTACCTATTTCTTGTTTTGTCTTCTAAACCCCTGTATTACCCCCTACAATTTCCAAGGTTAATCTTGCTTCTCACTGTTTTCTTGCTACCTCTCAGATTCCACTTTTCTGCTTATAAAATTTGTACACAGTATCTCTCGTTCTCTGACCAGTTTGTTTTAAATATGAGTTCTGCTGTTGGTTGAATCATATAGAAGTGTGGGAATGATTACTAGTAAAGCGCTTTTAAAGAGCAACATAATGACATTATGCTAGCAATGACCATAGCAATGGGTATTCAAATTGCTTCTTTAAAAGTTAAGTTTTCAGGTAACTTTTTAAGTGAAATAAATTATCAAGAATGATAAATGTTTAAGTATGACAAAGTTAATGTCTAAATAATGATCTGTTTTGCATTCATGTTTTAAAAACTGAAGTGCCATACACATGGGTAGGGGAGCTATCACATAGGTGCTGGAGGTTTCAGCAGCAAGGAGTTTGCAAGACATGCTCATTTGAGTATATGTTCTGTTATGTTTGTCTCCTAGATATTATAACCTTCACGTATTAACTCCATGTCTGTAACAAAGGAAACGTCTGCTATTAACACTTGATCGATACAGCACTTTCCTAGTATAGAATTATTTGTGTGAAAACATCCCACTTTTTATGGCTGCAGCCAGGTAGAGGGCAATGGGAGAAAATATGGGCATTTATTATGCGTGTAAGAGCAACATTTGCAGAAATGTTTGCATTTGATTTGTGAGCAAAGGCAATAACAAGAGGTTAAGAGGACCCTTGGTTAGAATTTGCTGTATATATTTTAATGTAAACAGCACACAGTAGTACTAGAATTTTCAGTACTTGCATATTATTGTAACCACATTCTCAACAACTGGATAACACATAAGTAGCGATGCATCTGCACAGTGGTCCAGTTTCTCAGTACTTTGCACTGAGACATAATCAACTGTTTGGGGGGACTTCAATAATAAAAGCTGTCACTTTGTGTATGTCCGAAACTAGGAGCCCAGACTGTCAGATTTTCTGAACAAATGAGTTAACCCGCGTTGTGTTCACCTGTGGTGTGCAGCTGTAAGTGTTCTGATTCACTTTCCTTTAAATATCCTGAAAAGAGAAATACGTTTGTAAGTGCTGTACTGTTATGGTGTCAGCTGGATGTAAATGGTCTGCAGGTAGTATAGGAAGTACCACATTTAAACATGAAAGGCCAAATGATTTCTTGTTTCTCCCCTTCTAATGTCGTACAGGTGCCTGGAGGCTGGACAGTACCATGGACATTGAGCATATCGGCCATTCTAGTTTAAAAACACGTTGTTTTGAATCATTACTGCATCGTTCCGGTTACATACTGGTAAACGGTGAATTATTTTCTATATTTTTAGTTTCTGTGCTATCCTTCGGCTCATTACTTTGTAGCAGCACAGTTGCAGAACTTATTCATCTGCTCCATGCAGTAAAAGATCTACCATGTTGTTACGGCTTGGAAAACAGTTGACTGCTTCTTGTTCTGTGGTGGAATTGTTACAGTTTTACATTTGAATATAGATTGAAAACATTTTTTTCTTTGCAGCTTGACCTTCACGGCAAATGTATTGGGTTAGGTAACATTCAAACTGGAAAGAGAAAACACTGTCTTGAATCAGTATTGACAGTGACCGCTGTAAGATTTACCCTGCAGAGGATGAAACAGGCAATCGTTTACTTTTGTCACTTTTTGTACACTTTCTACTTTAATTTCTGTTATGAACATAACTTCCTAAAAAAAGTGGATTTCCTTACCTTAAGAAAATGATAGGTTGAAGGGCTGACAGAAAATAGGAACAGAGAGTCGGTTCAAATGTGGTTGCGATACTACATAAGTACCGAATTTTCAAACTGCAGACCCACTTAAGCAGGAATAGTAGCTTACTTGAAGGATTGTAACTTTCCTTTCTCTGTGGAAAATGCTGACTTTATCAAAGAGAATCTGCAACATGTAATATGGAATTTAATGTGTAGTGCTTTTGTCTGATTTGTTTGCAAAACGAGCATTTTTTTGCCTGAATGTAACAACATTACATATGGCAAGCTTGCTGCCAGCTCATTATCATAAAGTTGTTGTGTCTTTCGGCTTTTCCCGGTTAGGGGTCGCCACAGCGGAACTCCGGTCCGCTAATGATTGGCAGTAGATTTTTACGTGCCAAGTTGCCAGCTCTGACACACAACCTTCAATGGTACGCCCATTCATGCATGTCTCCACACAGAAGGCGCTTTAGCTGAGAATCGAACAGGACAACGCCTTACTGTGGCGACAACGCTACCGCAAGTAAGATAAATTATTTAGCATTTTCTTACCGGGAAAGTTCGATAAGGCACAGTAATTCGGGAATATCCAGATGATCACACATTACAAGTACATATGTATTTTTCCATCTTTTTCCATCTTCTTTAGTATCAAATAAATTGCTACTTTGTATTTACTATGCAATGTAGCAAAGTTTCTGATGTTAATAGCAGTTGATATAAATACCTAAAGTTGCATACTCTGGATGTCCAGAAAGAGGGTGTTTCTTATAAAAAATGCATTCCTTCTTATTGTGGTATAAAAGTACCAAACTTTTACCTGTAAGGAAATGGTGCACCATGATCTTTTACCTAACTCTAAAATTCTGAAAAGGAGGTCATGACACATGTGACATCACATCCCCACCAGAATCTTCATATACCCAACAACCAAACCAATTTTTCAAATTAAGCTGTCACTCTTAAGACTGTGTTTATCATTTTTTTTATCCATGGGATGCTTCTTCAAGATTTTTCCTTATCTATACCCATGTATCTTTCAAATTCAGACACTGATCTTATGACTATGCGGTTATTTATTTTGGGATGGGTTTCTTGATTTTTTTTTTTTTTTTTTTTTTTTTTCTCTAGCACTAAACTAAAAGACAGCATAAGCAGAAAACCAAAAGGCAACATAGATATTACATAGTCTATGCATACTTATGTACAAGTAGAGAATATGCTTTACAGGCATAACTAAATCAACTGTTTCCCATGAGAAATTAATGAACACTTAGAACGCTGAAACTTTCAACTGTTTTATATTAATTCTTTTAATGCCAATGTTCTTTAGCAGAGATGAGTATTATGCACACAACGTTTCTTCTTAGTTACCAAAACCACTAAAGCTGTAATCTCAAATAAAGTATTTTTATAACCAACAATTTTTGGTTGCCAAATGAAAAATCAGAAAGGAACATTAATAAGCTAATTGAAGTCACAGATATACCAGAGCTAAGAATGTGACACACGGATCTGTTAAGATTAAGCTTATTCTAGTCCAAAGTACTATCTATGACTTAAAACTGACTTTTAAAGTCTAATTATATTGGTCCTATTTAACATGAATTTTATATGTGCATATTATTAAACACACAAACATAGATAGATAGACAGGCAGAGAGATCATTTTCCACATGGTCTGAACCACACAGAACATGTTAAAGATACTGTGTAAGGCTTTGGACAACAAAATTACATTCGAATTAATGTGGAATGGGAATGAGATACATTGTTACAAGTAACAATATTATGCCACGTTAAATGGTGTTTAACATCAACAAATTTCTATATCCACAAAGGAGACCACAGCATAGAGAAGTAATGTTTTAAACATTAATATCATAAACTTTCCAAAATGCTGATGACAATGTGAAACACAAGTGATAAAATAGTTTTGCAATTAATTTCAGTACTTTTTGAGAAATCTGCAATAATTTACAACATGATTCCGGAACCATGAGACTATGAATTTCAGCTTTTTTCTTACTACTCTCAATTCATATATAAAGAAAGCATGGTATGCAAGGCCTTCCCTTTTTTTGCGGTCATTGTAATGGCAAGCAGAAGTAGAAGCTCAATTAGAAAGTTAGGGAAACTACACCACTATCCCAAAAATAATGATCTGACTCGTTGATATCAAAATGAACAATGAGGAGGTTACAACCCTCCAGAAACAGTACTTAATACTACCCACAGGCAATCCCTAAAATATGAAAGTTAACATTATCTACCAGAGAAAGGGGTCTATGTTGTTTTACTGAAGTCCCAGAATGTTAAACCATTGTGTGCTCACACCCACACGATCAATGCTATGGAACAACAAATACACAAAACTGTGTTTTTTCCGATGGTGCACCCACTAACTTCAAGATCGCACTACAGTGGGGAAAAGGGCAAATTCCTGACCTCAGTACAAACAGCTCAACATTTTAGACGTCAATCATATAGTCTCAACCACATGCTGTTTGATATTCTTAAACACTGGTATTCTGAAGGGGACCCAAGTAAAGTGTATGCATTTCAATGAAGAACTATCCTACTGTTCCAATACCACTGAAAATTAAATGTGAGGTAAGAATTATAATTTGGAATCAGTTAAAAGAAACTTGTAATGGCACAATACTGATAAGGTACAAGCAATCTGACACATGATTACTTTATGGTTCAAAGAACTTAAAATTATTTTGGTAAAATTAGATACTGCATTGTGGCATCTGGTGAGTTGACTGCTGCAATGCATTTTGGATCTACTTCTATTTATTTGGGTTATTGTTAACATAAAAATCTTTGCATACTTTTTTTTTAAACCACAGCCCAAATAAATGTATTAAATGGAAGTGGCATCCATTAACGTCTATGGACATATCACACATTTTCTCTTAGTTGATGCTACTGATTTTAATCATATCCCTTACGTAGTGGTATCAGTCAGGGAAAAACAATTTGCAAAGGGCTTTTGCCTTTTTTTTTTGGTTTGAATTTTAAGAAAATTGCTTGCCTTTAAAATAAAGATCCTAATCAGCACTTCCTGCACCACACACAGTGGCGCAAAAGGTAAATCATGCAAGTGCAACAAAACACTAACTAAATCTCATATTTTATGGCTACATACCTATATAGATAGACAAACAGAAATATCTGTAGCTAGACGCACACACGCACACACCTAACAGATAAAAATGATAAAGACTGTGATAACATATCTAACTCCGCCAAAGAGTAGACATTTTTTATCATCCTACCCAAGTCATTTATAACTGTTTCATCAAGCATTTACAAACATTCCATACATGTATCAATTAAAGTCCTTCATATTTATGCTAAAAGAAACAGCTTCATGAACTGAATTACACAGTTCCCCAAAACATTGCTCACCTAAATCAATACCCTAGGAACAACGTTCATTAACTTTAAAATAAAAAGGAACAAAATAAAATAAAAGGTGTATTACAACCAGTCAATCAAAAAATGGAAGTAGCAAACTAGACTTGATTCTAAATAACTACACTAAGAATAAACTAACTAAAATAAAACTGAAATTTAAGAAAAAATTCTTACAATCACTGTACTAATAAAATATAAAAAGTTACTTGACACTAAAATAAACTAAAAAACTTACCTGACACTAAAATAATAATTTAAATTACCTACAGACTGTCCATTTGATAACCTCATTCTAGAAACCTATAGAAACTGTGTACAAACCTAATCAACAGACAATTTACATAACTACAAAAGCCCATCTAAATCAAAAAGAAATGGTAACCTAAAATACAGTGGTTTCAAGGGAATTTTAACAGTTTTGATGGTATTTCTGCCAGTTACTGCACAGGATTAAGGTTCTGAAATGTTAATTAGTAGCTTTCTATAGCCAAAGGTACAGGGTTTGAGACTTTATCTGCCTACTGTACGGCTCTAAGCAAGTCACATATCCAGGCAGTGATCAAGGGTCTTCCCTGAAAAAGGACTCTTGTGCCCAATGAGCAAACCTGGTTAACAAATGTAGAAAAGAAATGCTTTATTTATTTAATTTATTTTTTATTTTACATTTGTTTACTGGGAAGGTCCAACTCGATACATGTCCATTTTCAGCGGAGGCCCGGGGAGAAAAGCTCCAAAAACACATTCAACAAAATGTTACATTTTTACAGTTTAAAACACAAAATAAACACAAATAAAAAGATTTGCACACAGATGTAAACAAACACAACAAACAGACATACACAAACAAATTATTACATTTTTACTCAGATGGAAAATTCTACACAGACTTTTTAAGAATGATAGGGTCATGAATGCCTAGTAGGCTAACCTGGTAGTAGATCTAAGGAGATCATAGGATATATAAGTTAAGAAATAAAGTGTAGGCAGAAGTCCTCCATGTGCATACGAGTGATGGTTAGAGTTAGTCTGGATTAGGCCAAGGACATAGATATAATAAACTGGATATGATTTAGATATGAATAAACTGGACATGATCTACAAAGAACACAGCTAAATAAACAAGTAGCTTCATTGAATAATAATTATGAA
>NC_056728.1:1568644952-1568735792 GCF_019279795.1 Protopterus annectens | reverse complement strand
ATGTGTGGAGCATGCCTGTCCGTGTATACGCACACGTGGTGGACTACATCACACCTGTGGGATCATTGATAGTACATGTGTGTACTCTGCACGACGACGACACTGCCACATAGTCTTCTGGACATATGTCACATGCAGTTTCTGGACGTGAGGCATACTGCTGCAATCCGATGACATGGTGCTGGCATAGCAGTTACAGTGTACACTACGGTGTGTACATGTTCAGCTACTGCACTGCGGACGCCTGTGCTGTCATCTGTGTGTGTACGCAGGATGTGACTGCATGTGTGTCCACCCTGCGCTGCGTGTGTATGGGTTTACCTGGCTGTGACTTGCGGTGTGTGCACTCCGGCCTGCATGCCAGACGGTGCGTAGCACATACCACGGTGTGAGCATGGCCGGTCAGCTGTGGTGTGGGTGGACACACACGCCGTCCACATATTCTGCCTCCCATGCCATCACCTCATGTGTATGCCTGTCTGCACTGTGCCGATTCTAAGTGTCTGAGCATGCCCAGTAAGCAGCTGTGTAGATGGACACATTGTACAGTGCACACCGCTACCGCCTGCATTGATACCCCGTTGCATGCCTGTTTCCCCTCCACAACTGCCATGTCTGTGGCATGGCGGGTTGCTGTTGTGTGGCTGGACACACGCCGGTCCACATTCTGCCTCCCATGCCGCCGCCCCATGTGTGTATGCCTGTCTGCACTGTGCTGATTCTAAGTGTCTGAGCATGTCCAGTAAGCAGCTGTGTAGATGGACACACAGTACAGTGCACATCGCCATGCCTGCATTGGATACCCCGGGTGCATGCCTGTTTCCTCCCTCGCTAACTGCCACGTCTGTGGCATGGCCGGGTTGCTGTTGTGTGGTTGGACACACACGCCGGTCCACATTCTGCCTCCCATGCCATCGCCCCATGTGTATGCCTGTCTGCACTGTGCCGATTCTAAGTGTCTGAGCATGCCCAGTAAGCAGCTGTGTAGATGGACACACAGTACAGTGCACACCGCCTATCTGCATTGATACCCTGGGTGCATGCCTGTTTCTCCCGCAACTGCCCGCGCCGCCTGGCATGGCCGGTTGCTGTTGTGTGGCTGGACACACGCCAGTCCACATTCTGCCTCCCATGCCGCCGCCCCATGTGTATGCCTGTCTGCACTGTGCCGATTCTAAGTGTCTGAGCATGCCCAGTAAGCAGCTGTGTAGATGGACACACAGTACAGTGCACACCGCGCCTGTTTCGCATTGATACCCCGGTGCATGCCTGTTTCCCTCGCGAACTGCCATGTCTGTGGCATGGCCGGTTTGCTGTTGTGTAGCTGGACACACACGCCGTCCACATTCTGCCTCCCATGCCGTGCGCCCGTGTATGCCTGTTCTGCACTGTGCCGATTCTAAGTGTCTGAGCATCAGTAAGCAGCTGTGTAGATGGACACACAGTACAGTGCACACCGCGGGCCGACTGCGTTGATACCCTCGCGGAGCATGTCTGTATCCCCTCTTCGCAACCGCTAGGTGTGAGAGGCATGGCCAGTACACCAGTCGGGGTACACGATGATGGTCGGCACCGATGTCTGCTACTAGGCGCGTGTAGCCATAGCCATTGACATCCTGCATAGCCATGGTGACCATCCAGGTGACTCATATGTGGCTGTCATGCCACATTGGCTGCCTACATCCTGCACGCGGATGTCCTCTCATAGGTTATACTGTAATGTGGTGCATCCCGTATTCATGT
This sequence comes from Protopterus annectens, assembly GCF_019279795.1. Classification (NCBI taxonomy): domain Eukaryota; kingdom Metazoa; phylum Chordata; order Ceratodontiformes; family Protopteridae; genus Protopterus; species Protopterus annectens. Next base: position 1,568,734,049 of record NC_056728.1, on the reverse strand, counting down.
CATGATGTACTGCTCCGTAGGGAAGTTAGTTGGTATTCCCGACCGCACTACCGTGCTACTGACGGCCACCTTGGGATGGTAACAGGCTGTGTGACTGCACACTCTGTCTTCATTCCCTATCGGCCGCATTGCCTCTGCAGATGATACCACCCACCTAGGGGTATGCCTCCTGACAGTGCTGTGCTCAGTAATCTCGCGAAGGCCGTTTTCTGTAAATGCTTCATGCTGTAGTGAGTTCATGTAGGTAGGCGTAGGTTCAACTCTCGGCCCTTCCCTGTGTGTGTGTGTGTGTGTGTGTGTCTGTTTCCAGCTGCCTCTGCAGATAAACATGCTTTTAGACGCTTTCAAGAACACATACCTTGGCAATTGCCAGCTATTCCCTTACGGGTGATGTCACCCATCTAGAAGTATGCCTCTGACAGAGCTGTGCTCAGTAATCTCAGTAGCGCATTCTGTAAATGCTTCATGCTGTAGTGAGTTCATGTAGGTAGGCTTAGGTTCAATTTCTCGCCCTTCCGTGTGTGTGTGTGTGTGTGTGTGTGTGTGTGTGTGTGTGTGTGTGTTTCCAGCTGCCTCTGCAGATGAACATGCTTTTAGACGCTTCACAACACATACCTTGGCTATTGCCAGATAGTCCCTTACGGGTGATGTCACCCGCCTAGAAGTATGCCCCTGACAGCGCTGTGCTCAGTAATCTCGGGTAGCTGCTCTGTAAATGCTTCATGCTGTAGTGAGTTCATGTAGGTAGGCGAGGTCTCACCTCGGCCCTTCCTGTGTGTGTGTGTGTGTGTGTGTGTGTGTGTGGTGTGTGTGTGGGTGTGTTTCCAGCCGCCTCTGCAGATGAACATGCTTCTAGATGCTTCGCAACACATACCTTGGCTATTGCCAGCTATTCCCTTACCGGTGATGTCACCCGCCTAGAAGTATGCTCTGACAGCTGTGCTCAGTAATCTTAGTAGCGCTCTGTAAATGCTTCATGCTGTAGTGAGTTCATGTAGGTAGTAGGTTCGAATACACGGCCCTTCCGCGGTGTGTGTGTGTGTGTTGTTTCCAGCTGCCTCTGCAGATGAACATGCTTTTAGACGCTTCACAACACATACCTTGGCTATTGCCAGCTATTCCCTTACGGTGATGTCACCCACCTAGAAGTATGCCCTGACAGCTGTGCTCAGTAATCTCGTAGCTGCTCTGTAGATGCTTCATGCTGTAGTGAGTTCATGTAGGTAGGCTTAGGTTCACCGGCCTTTCCCCTGTGTATGTGTGTGTGTGTGTTTCCAGCTGCCTCTGCAGATGAACATGCTTTAGATGCTTCGCGAACACATACCTTGGCTATTGCCAGCTATTCCCTTACGGGTGATGTCACCCACCTAGAAGTATGCCCATGACAGCTGTGCTCAGTAATCTCGGTAGCGCTGCTTCTGTAAATGCTTCATGCTGTAGTGAGTTCATGTATGTAGGCATAGGTTTGACTTCGGCCCTTCCCCCTGTGTGTGTGTGTGTGTGTGTGTGTGTGTGTGTGTGTGTGTGTGTGTGTGTGTGTGTGTGTGTTTTCTGCTCTGCAGATGAACATGCTTTTAGATGCTTGGCAAGACATACCTTGGCTATTGCCAGCTATTCCCTTACGGGTGATGTCACCCGCCTAGAAGTATGCCTGTGACAGCTGTGCTCAGTAATCTCAGCGCCATTCTGTAAATGCTTCCATGCTGTAGTGAGTTCATGTAGGTAGGATGGTAGTAGGTTGCCCTTCCCTGTGTGTAGGCATAGGTTTGACCTCGGCCCTTCCCTGTGTGTGTGTGTGTGTGTGTGTGTGTGTGTGTGTGTGTGTGTGTGTGTGTGTGTTTCCAGCTGCCTCTGCAGATGAACATGCTTTTAGATGTTTAACACATACCTTTGCCATTGCCAGTTATTCTTTACGGTGATGTCTAGAAGTATGCTCTGACAGCGCCAGTTCAGTAATCTCAGGAAGATTCTGCAAATGCTTCCATGCTGTAGTGAGTTCATGGTAGGCGAGGTTCACTTCGCCCTTCCTGTGTGTGTGTGTGTTTCCAGCTGCCTCTGCAGATGAACATGCTTTTTAGACGCCAAGAACACATACCTTGGCTATTGCCAGCTATTCCCTTTACGGGTGATGTCACCCGCCTAGAAGTATGCCCTGACAGCTTGTGCTCAGTAATCTCGCAGCACGCTCTGTAAATGCTTCATGCTGTAGTGAGTTCATGTAGGTAGGCGTAGGTTCGACTCTCGGCCCTTCCCTGTGTGTGTGTGTGTTTCCAGCTGCCTCTGCAGATGAACATGCTTTTAGACGCCAGAACACATACCTTGGCTATTGCCAGCTATTCCCTTACGGGTGAAGTCACCCGCCTAGAAGTATGCTTCTGACAGCGCTGTGCTCAGTAATCTCAGTAGCTGCTCTGTAAATGCTTCATGCTGTAGTGAGTTCATGTAGGTAGGCTTAGGTTCGACTCGGCCCGCCCTTCCGTGTGTGTGTGTGTGTGTGTGTGTGTGTGTGTGTGTGTTTCCAGCTGCCTCTGCAGATGAACATGCTTTTAGACGCTTCGCAACACACATACCTTGGCTATTGCCAGCTATTCCCTTACGGGTGATGTCACACACCTAGAAGTATGCCTCTGACAGCGCTGTGCTCAGTAATCTCGGTAGCGCGTTCTGTAAATGCTTCATGCTGTAGTGAGGTCATGTAGGTAGGCATAGGTTCGACTCCCACCCCTTCCCCGTATGTGTGTGTGGTGTGTGTGTTCACAGCTTCCCTAGTAGAGTGGAGTTATTTTAGACGCTTGGCAACACATACCTTGGCTATCGGCAGCCATTCCTTTACGGATGTTGTCACCCACCTGTACATGTGCCTCTGACGGTGGTGTGTTCGCTGGTCCACGTAGTGCGTTCCATACCTGTGTCATACTGTTGTGCGGTTGGGTATGTGGGGGTGTGGTCAGTCACCATGCCTGCCACATGTGTGTGTGTGTCCATGCTCCCAGCTGCATGGGTTCATAGGGTACGGCTTTGAGGTTTCCGCAGAACACTCATATCCTGCCGCCATCCCTGTGTTTGTGGATGGTGAGACGCAGCTCGTGGACTGCTTGTGTGCCTGCTGTGCTTGGCAACCTCCGTAGCGTGTTCTCCACGTGCACCCTGCTATGGTGTGGTGGGGTGGTGCTGTGTACGCTACACGCACGGGCTTGCCACATGTGTCCGCCTGTATCTCTGTCATTGTATATCTACGCATCTATGTTGTGCCCGTAGTGCTGCTCTTGCATGGACAGCTGTCTGTCCCATGTATCGCATATTTGCACGGCTGACACATAGAACTGTGGCAATGCGATGCATATCCACTCATTGTCCATGCACCGTCCGTATTCCAGAAGACCCTAGAGACATCTGCTGGATATCGTGGCAGACAGCTAGCCTTGCTGTACTGACACTGTACCCGCATTAACGCCATAAACCTTGTGTGTAATTGACTATTTATGGTGTGTGTATGTCTAACTGTGCTGTATGCATGGTCGCGGTGTGTGTCCCGCTTATAGCCATCTGTGCAGGTGTCGCCACTATGTTTAATCCTTGTGGACCGCTGTTTCATGTGCACTTCTGCACATACCTGCAGACCATACTACCCCTCCCACGGCAGCGCCTTAGATCGACTGCTGCCCTAGGCTGTAGGGCTCCATGGTGCACACCACCACAACACATGGTGCCCCCATCCTGGTATACCTACATGACACACCTACTAGACAGGTGGGTTCTACTAGTGCGGCACCTGGGCAGTCATGGGATTGGCGTATGCCTACGGCTGGCTATGAGCACATCGCACGGCATACGTCTACATTCGGTGTTTTACGACAGCTAGGTTATAATACCAGAGGGGGGACCTCATCAACTATGCTTTAGAATGCGGATTTAGATGGATTATTAGGTGGAGGGTTGACCACACACCAGGGCTGACCGGTGAAACACTGATGAAGCCTCTTTTGAGAAGCAGGTGGCTTAAACCCTCGTGACAGGAATGTAGTTTAGGTACAGATATACAGTTAACACACATTAGTCCACTCTTTCAGTTGTGTACCACTGTATTACATTGATATGATATGCATATCTTCTATATATATTGTTTGATCTTTGATTGATGAGTATTAGGCATAGTACAATATCATATAATACATGTGTTACTAGGATGTTTTCTGAGATGTTAATATATGTGTGTGTAGTTAACATTGCGTCTGTGCTTTCTATGCTGTGGTTACATGTTCATTGTTTGCTGAGAAATTAACCAATGAAAGTGTAAGGGGGGATATTTAAAGCCTGGATGCTTCTATGTCATGTGTAAGTCTGACGGAGCCTACGGGTGAAAGCGCCACATGTCCATGAAGTAACCTTTGTATACCATTTGTGACCTGTCATGGACAATGTCTACGTTGACTGTTTCATCTACCTATGTGTGTTTTGGATTGTGTGCCATAAGGTGCCAGCGGTTCTTTGATGTTGATTAGGTGTATTCCATGGTCAATTGACATTAATCCTATTAATTCACTGAAAGATGTTCTCCATAAGTGTGAACGCATATAGTTTGACCATCCTATGACCTTCCTAGCTGACGTTGTTTTGTGCCATTGGTATGTGTTCCACAGGTCGCCCATTTCTTCCGCTGTATGGAAGCGAGTGATCCCCATTATGGTGCTGGCAGATTGAGTGCTGTGTACGCCCGGTATTCGACGCGGTGGTCTGGCTTTGTATGGGGAGTGCCTACTGTAGTCCCTACCTGTATTTCCTGTGTTATGCCTCACTGCAGCTGTGTGATTCCACCAGGTTTGCAGTTATGGGTGACATCTTGTCCCACGCTTGTCCATCCATGCCGATGCCTACTGGACACTGGTATAGAGCAGTACACATTTCACACCTGCATTTAGCATTATCCGTGGATGCTTTGCACAATTAGTGGGAGTAAGGCATGTGCTACTCCCACATCCCTCCCACGGTGCGGGACAACGACATATCTGCCAAACAACACCGAGCCCTCGCTTCTGCATACCCAGGATCCCATGGCTGCAACCTCGACGGTACCCATTAGACATCCGGCCATGTGTGGAAAATGGGATGATGTGGATGCACCTCTATGGACTCTACAATCTGGGAATTTCTGTTCATATGTCCCTGCATTTGCATTTCATGGACAGTTGTCATCAGCCTTGAACACACTGGAGGTGCATATGTCTGGCTGTACCGGTCACGGCTGTCTGTTCTTCTGGGTCTGGGTCCCTTGATCGCAGCTGGTTGACATTGCGCACGGATGAATCTTTGGGTCCTACTATGAACACCAATGTGCATATGTAAAGTGTAGAACTTGTTGGACTGTGTCCATCTGGCCAGTGGGTTTGACTGCTGCTGTGTTCCCAATCGTGATGTCTGCTTGCTACCCATATTATGTAGTGCTACATTAACCAGGTTATTCCAAACTGAACCCAGATGGTGTAAATCCAATGATGCAGGCTAGGAAATGCTTTAACTAATCCTCAGATGTCCTATTAGGGAATTTCCGCCACTGTATTGTCAAAATAACACAACCAAAACATGTAGATCCTATTAATTCATTGAAGGATGTTCTTTATAAGCGTGAACGCCATAGTTCAGAGATCCTATGACCTTCCTAGTTGACGTTGCTGGTGTGCCATTAGTATGTGTTCCGCAGGTCGCACATTTGTTCCGTAGTATGGTAGCGAGTGATCCCCATTTTCTTGCTGGCAGATTGAGTGCTGTGTACGCCGGTATACGCACGGCGGTCTGACTTTGTATGGGGAGTGTGTACTGTAGTCCCTATCTGCATTTCCTGTGTTATGCCTTACTGCAGCTGTGTAATTCCACCAGGTTTGCAGTTATGGGTGCCATCTTGGTCGTATGTTTATCCATCCATGGGACTTGCCTACTGGAAACTGGTACATGGCTGTACCCATTTCACAGCTGCATTTATCATTCTCCGGTGGATGATTTGCATTATTGGTGGGGGGTAAGGCATGTGCTATACCCACATGCCTCCCACGGGGCGGGACAACGGATTATCTGCCAAACAACACCGAGCCCCATTTCTGCATACCCACGATCCCATGGCTGCAGCCCTCGACGGTACCCATTACACACTATTCATGTGTGCGGGACTGGGATGTGGACGCACTTCTATGGACTCGGCCATATGGGTATTTCTGCTCATATGTCCTGCATTTCATGGACACCTGTCATCAACCTTAAACACGCTGGTGGTGCATATGTCTAACTGTGCCGTAGTCACGGCTGTTACGCCTTCAGCGTTGCTCCCTCCATCACGTTTCTATTGCATAGGGTTACATTTTTGGGTCCTACAATGGACACCGATGTGCATATGTAAAGTGTAGAACCTGTTGGACTGTGTCCATCTGGCCAGTGGGTTTGACTGCTGCTGTATATTCCCCGATCGCGGATGTCTGTTTGACTACACATATTATGTAGTGCTACGACATCCAGGTTTTTCTAACCTGAAACCAAATGGTGTACATCCAAGGATGCAGGTTAGCAACTGCTTTACATAATCCTCAGAAGTCACAGTAGGAAATATCCGCCACTGTATTGTCAGAATAACACCACCATAACATGTAGATCCTATTAATTCATTGAAGGATGTTCTTTATATGTGGGTACGCCATAGCTTAACCATCCTATAACCTTCCTAGTTGACGTTGTTGGTGTGCCATTAGTATGTGTTCCGCAGGTCGCCCATTTGTTCCGCAGTATGGAAGCGAGTGATCCCGATTTTCTTGCTGGCAGATTGAGTGCTGTGTACGCCGGTATTCGCACGCTGGTCTGACTTTGTATGGGGGGTGTGTACTGTGGTCCCTATCTGTATTTCCTGTGTTATGCCTTACTGCAGCTGTGGAATTACACCGGTTTGCAGTTATGGGTGCCATCTTGGTCGTGACGCTTGTCCGTCCATGGGAATTGCCTACTGGACACTGGTATAGGGCTGTACACATTTCACAGCTGCATTTAGCATTCTCCGGTGGATGATTTGCATTATTAGTGGGGAGTAACACATGTGCTATACCCACATCCTCCCACGGGCGGACAACGGATTATCTGCCAATCAACACCGAGCCCCATTTCTGCATACCCACCATCCCATGGCTGCAACCCTCGACGGTACCCATTGCACATCCTTCATGTGTGCGGGAATGGGATGTGGACGCACGTCTTTGGACTCGCAATCTGGGGATTTCTATTCATATGTCCTGCATTTCATGGACACTTGTCATCAACCTTGAACACGCTGGTGGTGCATATATCTAGCTGTGCCATAGCCACGGTTGTCAGTTCTTCTGGGTCTTTCGATCGCAGCCGGTTGACATTGCCTACGGATAATTTTTGGGGTCCTACAATGGACACCAATGTGCATATGTAAAGTGTAGAGCTTGTTGGACTGTGTCCATCTGGCCAGTGGGTTTGACTGCTGCTGTATGTTCCCCAATCACGGATGTCTGTTTGACTACCCATATTATGTAGTGCTACGTAAACCGGGGATTTTCTACACTGAACCCAACTGGTGTGAATTCAATGATGCAGGCTAACAATTGCTTTAACTAATCCGCAGATGTCCCATTAGGACATTCCCGCCTCTGTATTGTCAAAATAACACAACCAAAACATGTAGATCCTATTAATTCATTGAAGGTTGTTCTTCATAAGTGGGAACGCCATAGTTTAAACATCCTATGACCTTCCTAGTGGACGTTGTTGGTGTGCCATTAGTATGTGTTCCGCAGGTCAGCCATTTGTTCCACGGTATGGAAGCGAGTGATCCCCATTTTCCTGCTGGCAGATTGAGTGCTGTGTACACCGGTATTCGCACGGCGCTCTGACCTTGTATGTGGAGTCTCTACTGTTGTCCCTATCTGTATTCCCTGTGTTATGCCTTACTGCAGCTGTGTAATTCCACCGGGTTTGCAGTTCTGGGTGCCATCTTGGTCGTACGTTTGTCCATCCATGGGAATTGCCTACTGGACACTGGTATAAGGCTGTACACATTTCACAGCTGCATTTAGCATTCTCCGGTGGATGATATGCATTATTAGTGCGGAGTAACGCATGTGCTATACCCACATCCCTCCCACGGGGCGGGACAATGGATCATCTGCCAAACAACACTGAGCCCCATTTATGCATACCCACGATCCCATGGCTGCAACCCTCGACAGTACCCATTACACATCCTTCATGTGTGCGGGACTGGGATGTGGACGAACTTCTATGGACTCGACAGTCTGGGGTTTTCTGTTCATATGTCCTGCATTTCATGGACACTTGTCATCAACACTAAACACGCTGGTGGTGCATATGTCTAGCTGTGCCGTGGTCACGACTGTCGCTTCTCCTGGTTGGACGATGAAGGCTGGATGGTATTCCGTACGGGACAATTTTTGGGTCCTACAATGGACACCAATGTGCATATGTAAAGTGTAGAACTTGTCGGACTGTGTCCATGTGGCCAGTGGTTTTGACTGCTGCTGTATGTTCCCCATTCGCGGATGTCTGCTTGACTACCCATAGTGTGTAGTGCTACGTAAACCAGGTTTTCCAAAACCGAGACCAAATGGTGTACATCCAATGATGCAGGTTAACAACTGCTTTAAATAATCCCCAGAGGTCCCAGTAGGGAAGTATCGCCACTTTCTTGTCAGAATGTCTCCACCATAACAGGTGGATCACGAGCACTTTGGCCCAGTCTTACCGGGCATTTGCAAATGTAATTAGCATAAACATATCATTAAATGAATAATAATACATATTTTAATAATAAAGTTAATCTTATGTTATTTGGACAATAGCTTCTGCTATTGACATACGATGCTGTGGGTGGTGCCGATTACCATACACATGGCTTTCTCACAGGCCGAATTCACAATTCTAAACACTACTGTGGTCTCCTTTAAGGACCCTTAGCCAGTGGTCAACATTACTCAAGCCACTGCATCACTTACATATGCCTTCTACTGGCACCTACAGGACTGCATGGATCAGGCATTCCCTTACCCAACTGTGGTTCTTTGTACCAATGCCAAGCATCCAGTGTGGTGTACCCCAGCCATACCCAAGCTGTACAACGAGAGCAGGTGGCTACTACAAGACAGAGCAGACTCCTTGTGGGGTATGACACCCTTGCTCATTATATGTGAAGAGCTACAAGCTCTCATGACATAATCCGGGGCAGGTTCCACAGATATATGTCCAAGGACTTGACAGACAATCATACGGCCTTCATTAGCTATGCTGGACACCTGGGAGGTAACTCCCAGATATGCTCTGACTGGGTTCACAATGATGTGAAGTGCACTGAACATACACACATTGCCAACATACTGGCTGACAGGTTCAGTGAAGACAACTCCACCCCCTCCCCCCACATGGAGAGATGTCTGTACCAGTGGATTGTGGCCCCTGAATGTTCTGTACCGCACAGGTGGGACATGCTCTCTCCAAGGTAGTGAACACAGCATCCATGGGACCAGCTGGTGTCCCGACTGTGTACTCCGCGATCTCATTGAGGGATTAGACCCACAGTTAGGACAGCTGTTTGATCTTAGCCTCACCTCGGGTAACATACCCAAGTTGTGGCGCACGGCGACTGTAGTCCCACTTCGCAGGGGCAGTGCCTCCACTGACCCTGGTTATTACCGTCCCATTGGCATGAGATGCCTTATCTGGAAAGACATGGGGAAGGATCATACTGCAGCCCATAGATGACGACATAGGGGACCTGCATACTTTGCATCCAACCCAGTTTGGCTTGGTCAGGGGCAGATCATGCATTTAAAACCTGGTTGACGTTTTAGGGACAGTCACCGAGGCCATTGATGAGGGTCATGCAGTCCATACAGCCTACCTCGACCTGGCAAGGGCCTTCAACACAATACCCCCCTTGGGTATCATTGATAAACTCATCAGCTTGGATGTGAACACGTACATCGCAGGATGGGTTGCAAACTGGCTAGGTGACACAACCCACGTGGTCATAGTTGCTGGCAGCATGTCAGACTTACTGCCTGTCACAGGTGGTGTCCCACGAGGCTCTGCCCTGGGTCCACTCTTTTTCTACATCTACATTTCCAAAGTACAAGCACACACAGGGGGGTTAGGGCTGACATTGTTTGTAGATGACTGCGAACCGGGTGCCATAGTGGGACGGACATCTGACACAGATATCCTTCAAAGGGGCCTCACAGATATGGATATCTGCTGTCAGGGACATGGCCTACAGCTAAATACTGGGTTATGCATAGTCATACCCATCGGGAAGAACAAGGTCACCCCTGTCCGCCATATGGGTGGCAGTCCACTGATCACGGGGGGAATTACCAGGGATCTGGGGACTCAGGTTGTCAGTCACCATTCGTTCGACACACACGTTGCTATGGTGGTTCGGTAGAACTTCTACATTGTCCACCTGATCGTGCAGGGATTCACATCTAGATCAGGGTGGGTCATCGTCTCCTTGTACTCATTACTCATTAGACCTATGATTGAGTACATTGCCCAGTTCGGAAGGTATCTGACCCGACACCTACAGCAGCTGGGAAGGCCCCATAGGTTCATCGTCAGACAGATGCAGGGTGTCAGGGATTTGTGTTATGCTGCCCCACTGTAAGGACTCCTGCTCCATTCAGTTACATACCACTTGTTCAGTGGTGACCTGTGCCTGACATACGAGGCCATGTCGACCCATATTTGATGACTATGCTTCACCTACTGGATCTACATCCCTCAGAACCACAAGGGCAGGTGACGTGAACCTTGACACGGTCATTAATAGAATGTGTTGGAGTGACACATACATCACCCAGACACTCACTATGCTGTGGAACAACATCACAGTACATGTGAGGCAGAGAACCTTGCTAGCCTTGTTCGAGGGGATCTTGTCCATTGGATGGGGATTGCAGATATACCCCAGGGATTACATCATTGTCACTGCTTGACATAGGTACAGCAATATAATAGGCATTTTATCTCCAGACTGGAGGGTTGGCAAAGGTAACATAACTGTGGCCTAGGGTTATGGCTGCCCTTGGGTAGATAGCCTACTCTGTACCTATGGACCTATGAACCTATGTTCATAGTTTGTCCCATTCACACTTGTCTATCCCCTATCCTCATTCTTATGTGTATATTTCTGTGGCACATGATTGAACTATGTATTACCTGCAGGTATGCTGTCTACAGTACACATACGTCACAGTTGATTACAGTGTATCTGTGTACCTACCTCTGTGATACTGAGGACTACCACACATCCTTCACAGCATTACATGCATATGTCCATTCTATTATTCTTTGGCCTGAGGGGGGGTGTTAAGGCAACGGTTCCATGTGTCCCTGTTTGTGCACGCGTCATGGTGGTCTTTGACCAGCCTCCGTTGCTGTCGTGGGATGGACAGTAGTGTTGGTGTGTATTTGGCATGTGTTTTCACTGCCAGTACATCTGTGGGAGGTGGGGTTGGCACATGTTCCTCTTTGCACGGGGCCCCATCCTGGACATTTGTGCCATGCATCTACACTTGGCACGTGCCATATGTCCTGTGCTATTCCCACAGTTGTGTATGCCTTCCTGCATTACTACTGCATGTTACTGGCTGTTTGTATCTGGTACGCATGGCTATTATGGTGGATAGCTTGGCCTATTCCCATGCTATGACATACCCATCCATCCAGGCATATACATGTTATTCCGCCCTTTGCGTTGGCCGTGGGTGTTTGACCGTCCGGCAACGCTACTCTCAACGTGTGATGTCCCACCTTCCCCTTCTGTGCCTGTGGCACCCTGTTGGGGCGTCCTGCTTGGTGGGCAGATGTTCCGCCATATGTGTTGTGTTTGACATGTCTGCATAGCTAATCATCGGTACGGTGGCTGAACATACCGCCTTGTCCAGATGTGTACAGTTATGGGCACCGTGGCGTGTGCACGCCTATGGGGTTTCGACAGGTCCATACCACATGTGGGATGTACACATTCTGCCGACACATTCACATGCAGCCATTTGGATATCTGTACCTGAGGTGGGATGTTAACATGTGGGGTACATATTTGCCCGAGTGGCACTGCCTAGGACAATACTTCTTACTACATTTCAGGTATGCCCATTGTGTGTAGGTGTGTAGCTGCGCAAGGCTGCTAGCTGGGTTGGGTGCACGGTCGTACATGGGTGCGGGTTACATGCTATGACGGGCTGTTGTGTATTACATTTGCATGCATGAGTTCCGCTTCTGGATATTATGCTTAAGCATACGCCGTCCTATGTGTATGCGACGAGCACGTTGCTGGGTGTAGTACATGTTGCTATGCACATGTTTGCCTGTGTTTAGGGTATCTTGTTTCCTTCTTGTTGTTATATCGACACGGCTACCTGGCTGTGTACTCTCACTACTGCTGGTGACCATGCCCATGTCGCTACTTCTATGTCGGTGCGGCGCTGACATGCTGCGTACACCTTCACTGGGTATGCCCACTGACAGTGCATTGCGGGACGGACACGGTATTACGCATATCCTTTGTTCCTTGGACGGGTACACTTTGGACTTCGTGGGTTAATGTTTGGTTCTCCGTTTTGTGTGAACGGGTACTATGTTGCATAGTCTGCGTACGTTTCATTATCCACGGGCCCTGGCTGGTGCGGTTACTATTGCAGGCGGCCTGTGGAAGTCAGCACTTTAGGTTGCTCATCGCCTGCCGGCTTGGCCACGCCCGACGCATCCTACTTGGGCTCGCTCACGTGCCCTCCGCACGTGTCTGTGGTTGCGGCGCGCACTCATTACTATGCATATGGCGCTGCTACGCCGATTATTCACTGCACTACTGGCGCAAGCCTTACACCGGCCTTGCGCCGAGCTTCATGAATCCCGGGGTAGGTTAGTTACGTGCCCTATTCTAGTAATTTTTAAATACGTTTTTAATACATTTTTAAATATATGTTAAGAAGCTAACATCATTTGAAGTGCCTTTTATCTGTTCTGTTTGTAAACTTGGAGGAAGGTTTGTTTATGAAACATTAAATGGATTACAAATATTTATGTTTAAACTATCCATTAATGAGAAATAGATTAAAAGGATACTGCGAGGACAGGATTTTGTAATATCCTGTGTTAAGTATTTAATTGCCGATGTAAGTTTATGTCACTTCCTGTATTAGACTATTTTTACTGGTTTTCCTTTTTTGAATATTGTCTCTGATGAAGCTACAACAACGTTGTGGCGAAAACGCTTGTGAAATATTAATAAATTGCGTTAAGGTTAAAATGCTTGGGTGTGGATACTTTCCAGTTTTGGACTTCTGGTGCAAGGTTCCCGTGGTTTGTTCACTAACCCAAATCCGCTATCGGGAATTACACATGTATTTGCAAATATATCAGGCACTACAGGGATATAACAGCACTGAAAAACAGACACCACTGTGAAAGTGCATACCCACAACCAATTTCACCACAGTCACAGTGACATACCAGCAAGCCAAAGAAACAGTACAGTATAAGGAATGTGTGAACAATAACATCTCAACATGTTTGCCACTCACACACTACCCCCACATATACTGGCCCAATTCACAGTGTAGTATGACACCAGACCATGGTATGGGACATGTCTCAATCTGCCCCTACAAACATATACAGCCGACAGACCACCAGAAACTGGACCAGCATGCACAGGCAGATAGAAAAGGAGCCATAACACATACATCTACCCCCTTCCTACACAGGCCAAATGGCATTGACACACTACACTGTTACACAATCCTGACAGTCTGTCAACAATCTGGTAATAAAATAAAACTGGAAAACGAACACCAGTCAGATAAAGTCTGAGGATCCACCAATAAGTGCCACTCGTTCAGTGTAGTATAAGCCGATGTATTGTACCAAAAAGAACAAAGCATAAACATGCTCAATGCACTACAATGTGAATTGCGATAAAACAAAAACAAAATACTGTAAAGAAAGTTCTATATTCCTTGAAAATCAGTTAAGCGCTTTCACCCATGACATCTGGGCTTCATCAGAACTGATCACCTAAAACAATTAGTGGTTTAAATACCTTTTGTGGCGCCAGAAAAATTCAAACTTCTTAAAGTAACATTAGTGTTTAATTCCCAAGAACACTAAATCTCAAGCACTTATCATCCAACCATATATTAAAATAGTTCATACCAATAATCATTGTCAGTCAAAACAATATATAAGAATATTTAAACACTTTTCTATAAAAAATTGTCAGTAAAAAAAATTTTCATGATTTTGTATCCATATTCAAAATTTTTGCACATTGCATTACTATTATTGCAATCCATGTCCTAAGTATCCTTCAGTACTGAAAAATAATAAAAATATATATAAAAACAATAAAGTAAAGTCTGCTAAAATAAATGAGTGTTTTAAATATTATAAATATTGTAAATATTATAAATATTTGATCATTACATATTGCTTCAAAAATATATAAATAATTGCCTTCACTGTATTAAAATTAAAATTAAATTTAACCTACACAACTGTAAACCATCTAAAACCCTATATGGAATGTTATATATAAAATGTTTGATGTCATATTCCATGTGTATACATGTGTATATGTAAACAAGTGTATGCTAATAAAGAAGCTATCAACAAATAAATATGTGTAAATTTGATATATGATGTTATCATACTGATAATAAAGGTTTAATTGATATAAATTCATTAAGACCTGGTGGAGAGGTGGCATCTAAAAATATTTGCCACCACACTTCTTTGTAACTTAACAATTTTTTAAAATCACCACCTCTAGGCTCAATAAAAATACTGTCTAAAATAATAATGACATTGACACACTACACTGCTACACAATCCTGACAGTCTGTCAACAATCTGGTAATAAGGTTGTTATGAAGGAAGACACTTTTAAGTGTATGAATTCTAGCTGTTGTAATGATATTTAACAGGTAATAATAATTTGTTCACACATCCTGTGACCAACAGGCAATATACTTTTTCCCTCACAGCCAGGTGTAATAACAGCTATGTGGTGTACCTCACCACTTGTGTAAAATGTTTTTCATTTTATGTGGGGAAAACCACCAGAAGGCTGAGGGAGTGAATTACTGAACATAAGTCGGATATAAGAAGGAGAAATTACAAGAATGCTCTAAGAAGACATATCATGAGCAAGGGTGAGGACCATTGTTTTAAGTTTAGGGTAATAGACATAGTAGTGAAAGGAACCAGGGAGGAGAGATTTAAACAATTTTCTTGACAATAAGGAGTATGCATGGATTATTAGATTATGTGCAGAGTTTGAACCTGGTCTTAACAATACTGTAAGTATTAATCCTGTTTTAGTAAGAATACCAAAACAAATTATTTAATATATTTAAAAAAAATTATGCAGTGGCATGTGATATGCTGGCTATGGTCATGTGGTACTTGTTTGCTCTTATTTAAATGGTGATTATTCTGTGTAATGGTATTAGCGTTGAGAAAGGGTTATTACCTGAAAGCTCTGCTTTAATAAAGTTTTTGCTTGACACTGGAGCAGTTTATTTCTGGGTCTGTCAACAATCGCCGGAAATACATAGACCGCTCAACTGTTCAGAGTCCCATGGAATGACCAGGTTTTAGGCCTCTTACACATAACATGTCTGGCATTCTGATACATCACTGGGATGGTATCAGGAATGAAGACACTAAATAATGAGATACTCTACCTAGCAACTTCTTACTGCATGACATCTGGAAAAAGCCTAACATATTTGGGGGACAGAGGCCCAAAAGCAGGGGCATATGTGAAATATTGCTGTTATAAACTGAGAGAGTTGCTGGTGTAACAGTGTTTGTTGTAACATCTTTTCTGAGGGATAAGAAGTCAGAAACACAAATTGATGATACCATTTACTGACTGAAATCCCCACAGTATGCTACTGATTTTCCAAAGACAAAAAATATCTGAGGAGCACACCAAACATGAGAGTCCAAAATCTGACCATTCTGCAGATAGCCCTACAGTTGAGATTTATGTCAACAACATAACACTGTCTGACTTAAAACCATGCAGAAAAGCCATGTCCACACAAACCCTGTTAAACTAGCATTAATTCAACTGTATAACAGTAATACTTAAATTCTGTCCCTATGTCTGGAACATTCTCCCCCAGTTTGTTGGGCTGTCTCCACAGTTTTCATTGTAAGAGGTATTTCCAACTACCCTCTGTGATGCTGTTGTTCACACAGCCCCATGAAGTCCACCTCAAAGGCAAGGAAAAGGGGCAACACCCGCATAAAGTACTCAGTTATAGGAGTGTGTTGCCATACCATTGGCTATAGGAATAACACCACAACTGTTCTGCATGTAATTAGCAAGTGGGGGACACCAATTGATGCACAGGCCATCAGCTGCTCATGAGCATTTCCTACAAAAGGCAAGCTGCTGCCTATGTAAAATAGATGTATACCCTACATCTGGCAGAGAGAGACAGACAAACAGACAAATAAACCAAACAACACATATTGGAATCCAAACAACCATACTTTGAAAATAAAAAAAGTTATGTCAAACAAGTAAGCATGTAATGGAATGCAGTAGGGGGTATGTAATAATGGGAAATAGGAAGTTCAACAAATATGTCTCATCAAGATTTGCTGTACTGATAAATTGCTGATCAGAACCTATGGCCATAGCATCTGGGTCTGTCTGCAGTGACATAGATCACAGCTCAGGCTCCTGAATGTCCCCTGGAAAGTATGGCTCATATATGACTACTACTGGAGTGTGTGTTGAACAATACTGACTGTGACACTGCTAGGCCAGCTACTGGGATGTCGTAGATGTCCAAATGTTAATTGTGAATACAACTATGATATACACGTTTGTCTCAGAAATGTGGGAGGCCTATACAGGGTACTTGCATAGTGAAATACTGTTGCAGATGTATGTGTTGAACTACATGTGATATACTGAGCTCATACCATTCAACTGTCCAGTGTTATGCACACTGACCATATGTGTTCCCCATATTTGTAGTCATTTACACATGGAGTTGTGTGACATCTGGCAAATCATTAGCAACCTGTGAAGACTGACATTATAACATCTCCTTCTCTTTCTTTTGGCTATTCCCATTAGGGGTCGCCACAGTGGATCATCTGTTGCCATTTCTTCCCGTCCTCTGCATCTTGCTCTGTCACACCAACCACCTGCATGTCCTCTATCACCACATCCATACACCTTATCTTAGGCCTTCCTCATTTTCTCTTACCTGGCAGCTTCATCCTTACCATCCTTTTCCCAATATACCCTGCATCCCTCCTCAGCACATGTCCAAACCAACATAATCCTGGTACTCTCTGGCTTTGTCTCCAAACTGTTCAACCTGGCAGACCCTCTAACATACATATTCCTAACCGTGTCCACCTTCATCACACCCAGTGCAAATCTTAACACCTTTATCTCTGGCATGTCCAGCTCTGACTCCTGCCTTTTTGTCAATGCCACTGTCTCCAAGCCATATTACATAGCTGGTCTCATTACCATCTTTTAGACCTTCTCTCTCACTCTTAATGGTACTTGTCTGTCACAAATCTCTCCTGACCCTCTTCTCCACCCTCCCCATCCTGCCTGTACTCTCTTCTTCACCTCTCCCCCTCACTCATCATTACTCTGAACTGTTGATCCCAAGTATTTAAACTCCTCCACCTTTGCAAACTCTACTCCCTGCATCCTCACCGTTCCTCTGTCCTCCCTCCCATTCACACACGTGTATTCTGTCTTAGTCCTGCTGACCATTCTTCCCCTCTCTAGAGGATATCTCCACCTCTTCAGGGTCTCCTCAACCTTTTTCCTACTCTCACTACAGATCACAATGTCATCTGCAAACATCACAGTCAATAGGGATTTCCTTTATGATCTTGTCTGTCAACCTGTCCATCACCACTGCAAATAAGAAAGGGCTCAGCGCTGATCCCTGATGTAATCCCACCTCCACCTTAAATGCACCTGTCACTCCCACTGCAGAACTCACTGCTGTCACATTACCCTTGTACATATCCTCCAACACTCTTGCAGATTACTCCACCACTCCTGACTTCCTCACACAATATCACAACTCCTCTCTAGGCACCTTGTCATATGCTTTCTCTAAGTCCACAAAGATGCAATGCAACTCCTTCTAACCTTGTCCGTACTTCTCCATCAACACGCTCAGGGCAAACATCGCATCTGTATTGCTCTTTCCTGTCATGAAACCACACTGCTGATCACTAATCCTTACCTCCTTTCTTAACCTAGCTTCTACTACTCTTTTCCATAACTTCATGTTGTGACTGATCTTTGTTATCCCTCTGTAGTTACTACAGCTCTGCACATCACTCTTATTCTTGTAATCTGTATCCAAACACTTTTTCTCCACTCCTCATGCATCCTCTCAGTTTCCAAGATTACATTAAACAATCTAGTTAAAAAGACCACTGCCATTTCTCCTAAACACCTCCAGGCTTCTACAGGTATGTCATCTGGACCAACAGCCTTTCCATTCTTAATCCTCTTCATAGCTATCCTTACTTCCTTCTTGCTAATCCATTCCACTTCCTGATTCATCATACCCACATCATCCAACCTTCTCTCTCTCATTGTCTTCATTCAATAGCCCCTCAAAGTACTCTTTCCATCTGCTCAACACACTCTCCTCGCTTGTAAGTACATTTTTCTCATTATCCTTTATCACCCTTATCTGCTGCACATTTTTGTAGCTCAGTCCTGCTGTCTTGCCAATCGGTACAGGTCCTATTCTCCATCCTTAGTGTCCAACCTTTCATATAACCCTTCATATGCCTCATCCTTAACCTTTGCCACCACTCTCTTTGTCAGGCACCTCATCTCCTTATATTCCTGTCTACTTTCTTCATCTCTCTGACAATCCCACTTCTTCTTCACCAATCTCATTCTCTGTATACTCCCCTGTACTTCCTTATTCCACCACCAGGTCTCCTAGTCCTTCTTCCTCTGTCCAGATGTCACACCAAGCACCTTTCTAGTCATCTCCCTTACTAGCTCTGCTGTAGTTACCCAGATATGTGGTAACTCTTCACTGCCACCCACTGCCTGTCTTAACTCTTCCATGAACTCAACCTCACAATCACCCTTTTTCAGTTTCCACCATTTGATCCTGGGTACTGCCCTCACACTCCTCCTCCTCTTCTTGCTTACCAACATCATCCCTCAGACCAACATTCCATGCTGCCTAACTTCACTTTCCCCTATCACCACTTTACAGTCTCCAATCTCCTTCAAACAGGTCCTCCTGCATATGAGATAATCCACTAGTGTGCATCTTCCTCCACTCTTGTATGTCACCCTATGCTCCTCTATCTTGTTAATATATGTATTCACCACAGCCATGTCCATCCTTTTTGCAAACTCCACCACCATCTCACCTTCTGCATTCCTTTGCTTAACACCATACATACTCACCACTTCCTCATCCCCTCTGTTCCCTTCACCAACATGCCCATTAAAATCTGCTCCAATCACCACTCTCTCACCCTTGGGTACAGTCATCACCACTTCATCCAACTCACTCCACAATGTTTCTGTCTCATCCATTGCACATGCAACTAGTGGAGCACATGCACTAACAACAGTCGTCATTACACATTCAATTCCCAGCTTCATAAACATCACTCTCTCCGACACTCTTTTCCTACACCATTCCTCCTCCCATCCACACCATGATAAAACTATTTGGACCCGACTCCAATACACCTAGCCTTACCCCCCTTCCATCTGGTCTCTTGCACACACACTATATCAACCTTCCTTCTGTCCATCATATCAGCTAGCTCTGCCCCCATACCAGTCATACTGCCAACATTAAATGTGCCTACCCTCACTACCACAGTCTTAGCCTTTCTCCTCTCGTCCTGCCATATGAGCATCGAACATCCTCCAGGGTATGTCTGTGAATGCAAAGGCTACTGTGCTATCAAATGACTTAAGTGTGTTACAGCAATATTAAGAAAGTGTCACTAAGTTTGGCCCATCGCCCGCCATGCATGTGTGGCGTCCTCCAGATGTCCAGTTCTAACAAGTTGACAGGAATGACTGAGCAGCAAGAGTGTAAATACAGTGTGCCATACTGACATAGAACAGAAATGTATATCAGGTACTACCTGTGCACATATGTGTATGAGTAGGTGTACTTGGCTGCCTCATAACAACAGATGCGGGATGCAAAATGTCAGGTAAATAAGCTGTACATGTTGTACACGTGTGTAATCTCAGTTTCTGTGCATCCAAAAGAGTTAGATTTCTACAGCTACTGGTTGTTGAATTGCCCTGACACAGGTATGGGTACTAGAATAAGCATGATTATCAGGTTGAAATTGGAGAGGTATCCAATTGTGTTATGAACTTCTGTCAGTGCCTACTACAAACAGCTATATGACCACTGACATAGCTGTATGGACACAGAAATATCTTACCTGTAAGACCTGTCTCTACTAAAGTAGAGTAATCCTTTTGATGGACAGTAGCAATACATGAACCACATAATTGGTCACTATATTGGCTGTACAGGGCAAAGTAGGAGCAGGCACCAACTTGGCAGCAAGTCAACATTTGTCTGAATGAGCATATAAGGTCACAGGTGGATTACTGTAAGGCTAACAATGAGTACAAGTTGGACACATCCACCAAGGGCAATCACAAGGCCATCTTCACATATGTCTGTAATCTCAGACGCAGCAACCCAACCCACCCTGTAATGGTGGTCAATCACATCACATACACACCATAGCTATAGCCAACCTGCTGCAGACAGGTTTAGGTCAAGCATCACCCCCTGGCTCACCATCAGTATAGGTGGATATGCATAGCACCCGCACCCCTCCCCTCAGCAATACGGAGCAGGTGCATACTGCCTAATCAAAGTCAACAAAAGGAGGCCTCCATGGGACCTGATAACATTCCTGTCTGCATCCTACATGAACTCAGGCATATGCTTCTAGCTTCATTACACACTGTATGCAAGCAATGCCTGAGCACCATTGACATCCCATCTGCAAGGAAAATAGCCACTGTCATCCCTCCTCACAAATGTGAATGATGAATGGTGGTTTATGCAATGTACTGGCCCTAATTGGGTGGAACATGACACATCAGGACCAGGAGTGCAATTCAGCTTCATACTGTGCTGATAGATGACAGGGGGTAAGTGGTGGCTAATGATAGGCAATATTGATGTGCTGGTTGTGTAAATAACTCTGGGAAATGTTTGAGGTCCTGTGATGTGTTTCTCTGTCTTCCAGTGGCATGCAGCGTCAGCCAGCATATACTGCAGAGGAGAATGCAGCTATCACTGCTGCAATAATACAGCACCATGCAGTGCTGTTCAGCCGAAGCCGACAAAATCTGCAGGAGCAGACTGCCCTGTGGGACAACCTTGTCCACAGCATGAACAACTTGGGCCACCATGGCCATACATACGATCAGGTCAGGCATGGGGCAACTGACCTGATATGTCATGCCCGGCAAAGGACTGCTGCCATGGCCAGGGACTGTACTACTACAGGTGGGGGTCCAGCCACACAGGCCCTACTTACAGCAACAAAGGAGCTCTTTGCCAACCTTGGGGCAGCCCCCACACAACAGCCAACACATGAATCACCAGTTATGGAGGTGGGTAGCACCCAGGCAACAGGCAATGTTCATCCAGGTAAGGCCACAGTGCACATCAATTTAATCATGTAGCAGTCATACTGTCTTCTATAGAGTATCTAGATGCATATATCAGTTCAAAATGCATTTGTGGGTGGGGTTTAGTAATGCAAACAAGTGCACATCTATGGTGAGGGACAGCATATTGTGTACTATCATAGCTTGTACTGTATCTATGCAGAAACATAGTATCTATCTTGTACCAATGCCAAATGTGAGTCTGCTGACAATATCATTCCACCACAACTACACAGGTCCCTCTGGTCTGCATGTGAGACAGCAGCCTGAAGCCAATGAGTATGGGATTGTCCTGTTATGGCTCACCAGTACCCCTGGCATATTAAGGTTATTCATGTGACCATGCACACAACTGTTACTCTCAGCCATTTTGCAATATCTGAAGGTTCACTTGTGGTGGGGTTAACTGCATTGCATCACAGTGGTCATCACAGAAGCCTATTTGCTGTAGATGTCACATATCTGTAGCATACCTCACAACCTGTCATTGCAAGAAATCTGGACAAAGACTGACAAAATGAGGGGATGAAGGCCCAAAACTAGGGACATATTTTATAAATTAGTGTTATACAGTACATATAAATGGTGTACATACAGCTGTTAGAATGCCAGGTATTTGTGATATACAAAAATGAGAGCACAATAAAACATAACACATGCACTCAAGTCACTCCAAAACAAGTACAAATACGACTCTGTCATTGTCCATGTTGGAGTGAATGACTTGAGACGTACCTCCCTGGACTACATGAAAAGAGACATGGAAGAGCTCTCAGATCATGTGGCCCAGGCAGGTATGACCCTAGCCCTGAGTAGCATCCTGCCTTCGCCCAGAATGATACTACAGTATAAAGACAAAATGATTGACTTCAACAATTGACTAAGCTTCTGGTGTAATTCTAAGGGGATCCAGTATCTGTCTGCCTGGGACAACATGATCGACAAACCACGATGCTTTTCCAGAGATGGTCTACACCTGTCGCCCCTGGGATTCAGGTTACTGGCTAAGGCTCTTGCCACCCCTATAGTGCCTTTTTTAGGCAAGGCTCAAAGGACAAAACCACCACCATAACAGGTACAAGTATGCAAAATCTGAAGGTAATGCTACTTAATGCTAGAAGTCTAAATCTCAAAATGCACTCTCTTGAGGTGCTTCTAAAAATGGAGAAAATCGATATCTGTGCAGTAACTGAGATCTGGTTCAAGGCTCCAGAGAGCACCCCTGCAATACCAGGCTACAACTCTTACACACTTTTTGGCCACCAAACCAGGACCGAAACACTAAAGGTGGAGGAGTGTCCATATTCACCAAGGATATTCACACGTCCAGGCTAGTTGCCCAACACAATGCATCTGAAATTCTCCAGGTGCAACTAACACTAGGTAAGACTGCAATCCAAATTGTAGCTTCCTACAGATCCCCCACTATGCTCCAAGATTCTCACTACACCTTTCTAAACATACTGGAAAATATTAAGCTACAACCAAACAGCCTAATACTAGGTGATTTCAACTACCCTGCCATTAAGTGAGAAAACTACTCGTGTACCAACACATTTGTCGAATGGTTCTTGGAATTCATAAATTCCAATGCCTTGGATCAACTAATCCATAATCCCACCAGGGGCTCCAATATATTGGACCTAGTCATTACCAACATGGGAAATTGATGCACCACACCAGTGGTCACCCCCTCGTTGGTTAGGTCTGACCATAAGCTAATTACCTTTGACATCCACATCCGACCCACACCCCCCAGTAAGGAAACATCCATAAAAAACTTCTCCAAGGCCAAATTCATGTTACTCAAGTCAGAATTGACAAACTTCATGACACCCATGCAGACGGGAACTGAAAGTTCGACTGCCAAGTCATACACTAAAGCACTGTACGAGCACATCCACTCATGCATGAATCGTGCCACCCCAAATAGAACCAAGATGCTCTCCTCCAAAAAAAGGAAGCCAATCTGGTGGTCCCCTGTCATAAACAAACTATACAACAGAAAGAGAAAAAACTGTTGCAGAAAAAGGAAAATCCCAGGATGCAAAAAACTCCCTTACCAGCCTCCGTAAGAAGCTAAGATCCCTCATAAAATCCTCCAAATCTAGTTACGAAAATAAAATTGCCAAAGATTCCAAAGGCAACCACAAGGCATTCTATAGCTATGTCAAGAATCTAAATGGCAATGCTCAGATCTGCTATGAACTACAACAGAATGGCATTAAATATACTGATCCCAAGGACATTGTCAATATCCTGGCAGATCGATTCAGTGCCAACTTCACTCCCCTCTCACCCCTTAAAGGGCCCATCTTAATACCAGAAAATTGCCAAATTCTGGTAATCATGGTCACACAGGTAAAAACACACTCTCCAAAGCTAAGAATACAGCATCCATGGGACCAGACAACATCCCAGGCTGTGTACTATATGGACTACAAAATGAACTTGCACCTCACCTAAGTGTCATGTTTAATCATAGCCTCACCTCAGGCTTCATGCCCACTGAGTGGTGCACAGCTACAGTTATCCAACTCCACAAGGAGGGATCCACCTTGGATCCTTAAAGAACTACCGTCCCATCAGTCTGACGAGCCTGATCTGCAAGGCTATGGAATGCATTATCATGGAACTTATAAACAAAGACATTGGCTACCTTCAAACACTGGACCCCACCCAGTTTGGGTTTGTGAAGTGCCGATTGTGTCTCCTGAACCTGATTGACTTCTTCAAATCAGTCTCCAGAGCTGTGAATGAGGGTAAGGCAGTCCACACAGCCTATCTGGACCTCACCAAGGCCTTCAACACCATCCCCCACTCTGAAATCATAGATAAACTTACTAAGCTGGGCATAAATCCCTACATCACTCGATGGGTTGCCAACTGGCTTACTGACAGAACCCACACTGTAAAAGTAGCCGGCTCCAAATCCAGCTCCAGACAAGTGACAGATGGAGTACGTCAGGGTTCAGTCCTGGGACTGCTCTTGTTTGGCATCTACTTCTTTGAAGTACAGGCCAACACTAAGAGACTCTGACTAAAAAAGTTTGCAGATGACTGCAAACAGGGAGCCATTATTAAATTCCAAAATGATTTGGATAGTCTACAAAAGAGCCTTACAGAAACAGATACTTGGTGCCAGAGCCATGGGCTCAAGCTCAATGCCAAGAGGTGTATAGTTATCTCCTTTGGGAAAAAACATGTACCCATGAATTACCACATAGGTGGCAGTACACTAAACACTGAAAGTGTAATAAGAGACTTAGGAACACAGGTGGACAGTGGTCTCACCTTCGATAACCACATCGCCACAACAGTCAGGAAATCCTTCTATGTGGCACACCTCATTACTAAGGACTTTTCATCCAGAAAAAAGGAGGTCATTGTCCCACTGTACTCATCCCTCATTAAACCCATCATAGAGTACAATGCCCTGTTTGATATGTACCTCACAAGACATCTGCAACAACTAGAAAGGCCACAGAAACACCTCACTAAAAGAATCACAGGCCTAAAGCAAATGCCCTATGCTGACCGACTAAAAAAACTCCAGCTATACTCTGTCGCATATTGTCTACTCAGAGGCAATCTCTGCTTAACATACAAGGCCATGTCAAACCCAGAGCTGTTGGACATGCTAATCCATCAGAGTCCCATGCTCCAGGGACCTAAACCTTGTCATCACAATGAACAAAACATGCTGCAGGGATAGGTTCCTGACCCAGAAACTCCCCATACTCTGGAAAAGACTACCCATACATGTCAAGCAGAGCACCTCGTTGACCCTCCTCAAAAGAAACCTTGATGACTGGATGGGAGATAGGAAATTTACCTCGGGGAACACGTCAGTCACCCTGCTAGACAGGGGTCCAGTGAAGTAAATATTGTGGGAAGAAATAGCCAGGGAATTGTTATGGCTAAGCTTGTATAGGCCCTAGGGCTGATAGCCTACTACCAACCTATGAACCTATTTCTGGACCCTTCTTACCTTTCATGTGATCTATAACCTGTACAATTCAATTGTAAAACAACAAATCTGTTAGGGGAAGAATTATGACACATAAAACACTTACAAGAAGCTAGATGCATACATGTGCACAGGCTGAAGCTAATACTGTGTTGAAGCAGCTTTCAATATTATTACAGCATTACATCTTCTTGGGTATCCACCTGCCATCAATTACAGAGACTCTGATTAACAGCATGGTAGACAGGGCCATGTTCCACAAAATGGAGTGCCAAATATTTTGCATGTCAGCTACACATATGGTGGGAGTTGTACACACTGTCCAGATGTCAAAATCTATTACTGCCAGGAAGCTGGACAGGTCATGTACATGGGGCCACACATATGAACAATACACAGGTTGGAGTCACCTATATAGTGCCTACCATATCTCACAACTGTACAGACCTTTTGCAGAATGTACACAGGTTTGCATCATATCTGTGGTGTCTTTATTCTGAAATAGTGGTTGTCTGGAAAATCACTGGCAAACCATGAAAGTCTAAAGTCAAAAAATATTGACGGATTGTTGTGTCTCGGACTTAATACCCTATAGGAAAATGCATGCTAATGCAAAATCTATTATTGTATCACCCTTCCAGGTTTGTAAGGCCAATAGTTACAATGGTCTGTATATTTAGGCCTTTGTCACCCAATTACTCATGGCTTTGTCCAGATGTCTGGCTCACATATGTAGAGAGGTATTGTGCTTAGTAGCACAGCAGTGCATTCTGTCACTTACCATTGTCACCCCGGGGGGGGGGGGGTTCCACTGCCTGGCAGCCTAAGAACATATGATTGACAGAACACACTGCCTCACTACAGATGGCCTGCAGCAGTCTCACATGGCCTACAGGCCTCTGGCAAAGGCCCATGCCTCACCCATAGTGCCTTTGTAGGAAATGTCATGGGGTCCATACTACCAACATAACACAGTCAACAAAATGCAAATGTAAGACCATGCTGCTAAATGCTAGCAGCATACCTCTCAACCTCGTAGAGGAAGAAATCTCGAAAAAGCCATACATAATGGTGGGATAAAGGCCCAACTATAGGGACACATTTGAAACATTGCTCTAAATGTTAGACAGTTGATAGAATAACAGAAGGGGTGTGTAGTAGCATGGATGTCATGAAAGGTGTGAAGTCTGAAACTCTAATGTTCTGTCAGTATTCCCTGGCTGCAACCCTGAGTGATTTACAACAAATGTGCTGGAAACCACAATGTTCAGGGAAACTGACCAGATATATGAGGCATGCATCTGGATAATCTGTGAGAATCTGTACGGTTGACAGGTATGGCCACACCAGGATATGATCTGTCAGGTAAGTAGAATACTGCACAATCAGGAGATTCCCAGCCAGCATATCACCAAGGTGTTGGACCTTTTACACAGTTTCATCAGTCAATTAGCTGTAGCCATACCTCCCAACTGGCCAGATTGTGCAAGAATGTCTAGCCTTTAACTCATAATATAGGTCTGTGCATCATCCATCTTGTATTTCTCTGGTAAATAACTGAGGTGATCTGATTATATCTGTCAGTAGGTAATGACACAATATAGTACAGTGTCAAACATTACATATGTCAGAAAATGTCTGCTAAAACAAACCCTGTCACTCAATCAACTCATACGTTGATAAGAGCAATAGTTACAGTACCCCCCTATGTTTGGCCCATTGTTTACCCATATTGGCAGCCTATCTCCTGATATCTTGCACAAACAGGTTGCAAGGTATGGCTGTAGCACACAACCCAGACTGGAGTACAACTATCCCTGGAATGGATTCCCACGCTTACTATAGAAGGTCATACTGAGCATGCTCCTACACTTAGAGAAGTGAAGCCCATGTCTGAAATGAAGCCCATGTCTGAAACCACATCAGACTATATATTCCTGTATTGTGCAAATGTCTTTGCATGCACACAGCTATGTAAACCTAACTGGCTCCCCACACACGAGACAGGATCACCCACAGCCAGCTGTAGGTGGCACATATTTGGTATATCTGCATCTGTTGCGTGTGATACACACACATACATATATGGGCAACATATAACAATATGTCAAGCATACACACACATAGACATGGGGAAGAGAAGGACAGACAGTGATACAGTGAGACACACAGGGAGACACACAGACAGTGAGTCATACACAGGGATACCCTGAATGGCATAGAGTGATGTCCTACTGCAGACAGTTGCATACCAGTTGTAAACACTGGCATGTGCCAGCATGAAGATGAGACTCATTGTCTGATGGTACTGAGGTGGGGGTTGGAATATCACATCACCTATGTGTGTGTGTGTGTGTGTGTGTGTGTGTGTGTGTGTGTGTGTGTGTGTGTGTGTGTGTGTGTGTGTGTGTGTGTGTGTGTAGGTCTAAGTAGTATGATGCCTTACCCACCCAGTACACTTCCCATTGCCCTACTTTACAACATCTGCCAGTGTCATTCACCTTAGAAGTACATTTGGAAAGTCTTCAGTCCCACGTGTACTAACTGTGCAACACTATCATACAAATAAATAGATAGGTAGGGGTTCTAATCACAGTCCCAGCATATACATCTATAGGTGTGTGTGTGTGTGTGTGTGTGTGTGTGTGTGTGTGTGTGTGTGTGTGTGTGTGTGTGTGTGTGTGTAAGAATAAGTGTTTTAGTCCATTCTCACCCAGTATACCTCCCATTGCCCTACTTCAGAAGATCTGCTGATGTCATTCACTGTAGAAGTACTGTTGGACTGGTCTCTGCCCTATAAGCTCTGTGGTGTGTGTGATAACTGCATAACACTATACTACAAATAACTATGTAAAAGTGTTTGTGTGATGCCACATAAATGTCAAGCCAAGCACATCACTGGCCCTCTTCAAGAGAAATCAAGAGGACTGGATGGGGAGTAAAAAACCCACCACGGGGATCACTCCAGTGACTATACTCAGTAGACACACTGAGGAGTATCAGGTGGCATGATACCAGTGTATTCAAATGGGCTAGCCTTGTAAAGCCTCCATGGCTATTTGCCACATACACACCTATGACTCGTTGAACCTATGGATCTCGGTACTGTAAAATGTGTGTGTGTGCATTAGTGTTTGTGAGTGTGTAAACATGCAGGTGAAAATAATTGGTGGCCTGTCTCACCCAGTACAACTACCATTGCCATACCTTACAAGTGCTGTAGATGTTATTCACTATATAGGTACCTTGGGACACTCCACAACCTATAAGCTCTGTGGTGTGTGCAGTAACTGCATAACACTATAATACTAATAACCATATAGCTAGAGGTTCTAATAAGAGTCCTGGCAAATGGGTGTGTGTGTATGCATTATTGTGTGTAAGTGTGTATATGTGTAGGTTACAGTATTTTGTGGCCTCTCTCAACCAGTACATCACCCATTGTCATAATTTGCAAGGTCTGGTGATGTCCCTCACCTTAGAAGTACCTTTGGACAAGTGTCACCCATAATCTCTGTGGCACATGCGATAAATGTGTAACAATGTAGTAACAATAAATAGATAAGTAGGGGTTCTAATTTCAGTCCTGGCAAATGTGTGTGAGTGAAGAGCATTTTGTTTGTCTTTCTGTGCGAACGACATCCATTGGATGGGCATGGATTCATATTTTATGCCATTGTACACACAGTACACATTCCTAAGTCTACTGTATGAGGTCCGCTGTTCACATCAACTGTAGTAGTATCTGTTGACACTCTTCAGCCCTATAAGCCCTGTGCAACATTATGGAATAGTATGGTACAAATAACAAGATAGGTTGGTCTGCTAATGTCAGTACTGGCAAGACTGTGTGTGTGTGTGTGTGTGTGTGTGTGTGTGTTCATTGGTGTGTATATCAATGGTTGTGAGTGTGTAGACTTGTGTGTGACACTATTATGAGTACTCTTACACCCAGTACAGCCACCATTGCCATACCCCACAAGCCATGTGATGTTATTCACCTTACAGGTACCTTGTAAAACTCATCACACTAGTAGTCCTGTGCCAACTGCAATAGCCGCATAATAGTGTGGTACCACAACTTGATGGGTAGGGGTTACAAACACAACACTGGCAACTGTGATCCTGTGAGTGCATGTGCGTGTGTGTGTTTGTGTGTGTGTGTAACAGTATTTTCTGTGTGTTTGGTCGACACAATATCCTCTGGGGTTGAGGGTGTTAGCAATCTGAGTTGTGTTCCACCCACCACACTTACCATTGTCCACTATATTAGAGCTGATGTCAACCACCATAGACTGAGATACAACCCCTCAGCCCTTTAAGCTGTGAGGCACATGCAATAACTGTTACACAGACCTGGGAAATGTCTGCAGATACAGCTGTACCCCAACAATGATGTGGTTGATGCATTACTACACTGCCATACCCCTTCTTGGTGATATCTGCTGGGCCACATCCTGCTGGCACACAGACACCTGGAACACAAACAGAATACAGCATGTGAGAACATATTTGCTTAGTGTTACTAACACCAATAATGCATCATGGCTGAAAAGGTACATACACACACACACACACACACACACACACACACACACACACACACACACACACACATACACAGACACACACACACACACTCTGATGTGTACCCATTGCAAATGTCAGATGAGAGCACCTTACACATCATTAAATAGCTACACTCTACTAAAGTCACCCTGTGCCTGAAACCCATATAAGCATGTCCCTGCATCAATGGTATGGATGGCATGGATGTGGCATAGATATCATCATATGCAGAGGGTGTTGTGTGGGTTTGCCAGAAGCCTAGGTTGGGCCACATGGTTGACATCTTGTTTGTGTGTTTTGGGGGGGGTGTTCATTAAATGGGCAGTGCATCAGAAAGGTCACCTACACACACACACACACACACACACACACACACACACACACACCACACAGTCATACAATAACATCCACAATCTGGACGGACCCTCAGCATCATGCAGTTCATCCCTTTTCAATTACCATTACTACTAATATACACCTCTGGGATACATGAGTGCTGTTAGTAGGTGATGGACCTTCACCTAGCGCATGCTGCACCCATGTAAATTATTGCTGTTCACCTGTATAGCACTATGGCAACTCCTACAGAATATACCCCCCAACAGTACATGGTTTTGCTGAATGCCTACATGTGTGGCTCATATGTTTGGTCTGTTCCTCATAACTCCTGTGTTTGTCTGATACATTACTGCATTGGCCTGTGAATTGGTGCCACTAAGTAATGTCCTAATTGGAGGTGCAGACTGCATAATCTGCAGTAAATGGATTTTAATGCAAAGCCGGTTACTCAAACAACTTCCCAGGCTTAAAGTGGATATAGTAAATGTACACACACCTGTTAACATGCCAGGTTTTCATGATATATCACATGATACCTCAGAAATTAGGTCATAACATTGCCATTTCATATGACATATAACCTGTGCAATCCAACTGAAGCAGATACACATCAGTTACAGGTAAAATCTGGTAACTAAAATAGGTACAATAGGCTGGTTGCATGAGTGTGCACAGCCTTAAAGTAATACTCTGTTAAAGCAACTTTTGATTTAATCACAGCATGCAGTCCTCTTGGCAAGGAGTCTATCAGCATGGCATATCTTGACTTACCAATGTTTGCACACTCTCCCTTGCGAAACACCTCCAACTAAGTTATATTGCAAGGACATCCCCTGTGTACTGCCCTCTTCAGGTCATCCGGCATATATCCTATTGGACGTAGGTGTGGGCTCGGCCAGTGTAGAACATTGTATGTGTTCTGGTGAAGCCATCATTCATTTTGTTTGGGCCATTGTTGTGTGGAAAGGTGGAATAACTCACCATCCACAGCTATGTGGCAGACACCAAAACGTTTTGGGGCCACAAGGGACCAGTGTTTGGAACTGTTCATAATCCCCTCTAACTTGGCTACAGCCTCAGTTCCAGCTTGTGAACAGCAATCCCAAAGCAGGACACTGTCATCACCATGCTTCACCATGGGGCTGGTATTGTGGTGATGTGCAGTGGTGATATTGCACCAAACACACCTGTCAGAATTGTGGCCAAAGAGCACAACCATGGTCCCATAGTACTATAACACATTTTCCCACTTGCTTTTTGGAGAACTGATGTATTGTTTTCAGACTTTCATCAGGCTTGGATATTGTTTAATGTGAGGAACATCTGCCATCTTTCAACCCTACCTTATAGGCAGAACCTATGGAGACCATGGAAGGTTGTTGTGACATGTAGTACACACCCAGTACTTGCTGGAGATTCCTACTACTCCTTCACTGTTGCTGTAGGGCTTCTGGCAGCCTCCCTGGCCAGTTTTGGTCTTGTATTCTCATAGACTTTGGTGGGATGTCCACTCCTTCATGATGTTACTGTAGCCCCATATTTTTACCACCTTTTGATGACTGTCTGCACTGTGTTCCATGATATGTGCAATGCTGTGGAGATGTTTTGATACCCTTCTACAGGCAGATACATCTCAAACATGTGGTCCCTTAGCCGCTTCGTCAGCTGTATGTGAATCATGGCTGTTGCTGTAGCAGGCAACTGTGTATATGTTAAGATAATCCTGGTAGGACAGCTGACCGTTAGTTGCTGTCAATAAAAGAGTCTCTGTAATTGATGGCTGTTGTGTACCCAATAAGATGTACTGCTGTAGTTATATCGAAAGCTGCCTCAACGCAGTACTATCTTCAGCCTGTGCACACATATGCATCTAGGTTGTTGTACTATTGTTATGTGTCATTATTGTACCCCTAACAGATTGTTTGTTTTATAATTGAATTGTACAGGTTATAGGTCACATGAAAGGTTGGCAGTATTTTTAGCTTGTCTATTGTGCTCTCATTTTTGTATAGCACACAAACCTGGCATTCTAACAGGTGTGTACACCATTTATATGCACTGTATACCACTAATTTCACCAATATGACCCTAGTTTTGGGCCTTTGCCCCCCCCCCCCATTTTGTCAGTCTTTGTTCAGGTGTGCAATGACAGGTTGTGAGGTATGCTACAGATATGTGACATCTCCTGCAAATAGGCCCCTGTCATGACCACCATGATGCAATGCAGTAGACACCACCACAGGTTAAAAACTTTTTGCAGATATTGCCAAATGGCTGAGTGTAACAGTTGTGTGCATGGTCACATGCATTAACTTTAGCATGCCTGAGGTACTGGTGAGCCACAACAGGAAAACCCCATACTTACTGGTTTCAGGCTGCTGTCCCATGTGCAGACCAGAAGAACCTATGTAGCTGTGAGGGAGAGGTATTGTCATCAGATTTACATTAGGCATTGCTACAAGATAAATGCTATGTTTCTGCACAGGTACAGTACACACTATGATATTATATAATTTGCTGTCCTTCACCATAGATGTGCACTTGTGTGCATTACTACATTCCATCCACTAATCCATTTTGCACTGACATATGCATCTAGACTCTCTGTAGAAGACAGTTTAAATGCTACCTCATTAAATTGATGTGCACTTTGGCCTTACCTGGATGCTCCTCGCCTGTTGCCTGGGTGCCACATACCTACACAACTGCTGTTTCAGTGTTTGAGTTTGTGTGGGGGCTACCCCTAGGTTGGCAAGGAGTTACTCTGTCACTGCAAGTGGGGCCTGTGCGGCTGGCCCCCACCGGTAGCAGTACAGACCCTCGCTACAGCAGCAGCCCTTTGCTGGGCACGATGTATCAGGTCAGTTGCTCTATGCCTGGTCTGATTGTATGTGCATCCATGGTGGCCCAACACATTCACTCTGTGGACAATATCATCTGACGGCACTCTGCTCCTGCAGATTTTGCTAGCTATGGCCAGAAAGGATGGCATAGTTTAAGATTACAGCTTCTGTGATGGCTGTTGTCTTCGCATCAGTATAAGGTGATTGCTGCTGCATGCCACCTGGAAGACATAAACATGGAAACACATCACAGGACCTCAGACATTGCCCAGAGTTCTTTACAGAGCCAGCACATGCATATGGACTATCATTAGCCATCACTTACAAACATATCATACCCCTTGTACCTGGCAGCACTGTATGAACATGCATTGTACTTCTGGTCCTGATGTGTCATGTTCTCCCCAATGAAGGCCAGTACATTGCATAAACCACCATTCATCATTCATGTTTGTGTAGAGGGATGACAGTGGCTGTATTCCTTGCAGATGGGGTGTCAATGGTGCTCAGGCTTTGCTTGCATACAGTGTGTAATGGAGCTGGAAGCATATGCCTGGGGTCATGTAGGATGCAGACAGGAATGTTATCAGGCTCCAAGGAACTTGCTTTTGTTACCTTTCATTAGGCAGTTTGAACCTGATCCATGATGATGAGGGGAGGGGTGCGTGTGCTGTGCATATCCACCTATACTGATGATGATCAGGGTGGTGATGTTTGCCCTAAACCTGTCTGCAGCAGGTTGGGTGTAGCTATGGTGTGTGTGTATGTGCTATGATCGACCACCATTACAGGGTGGATTGGGTTGGTGCCTCTGAGACTGCAGACATATATGAAGATGGTCTTGTGATTGCCAATAGTGGATGCATCCAGTTTGTACTCATAGTTAGCCTTGCAGTAATCCACCTGTGACCTAATATGCTCATTCAGACAAAGGTTGACATGCCATCCAGTTGGTGCCTGCTCCTACTTTTTCCTGTACAACCAATGTAGCATCACATTATGTGCTTTGTGCATTGCTGCTGTCCAGCAAAGGGGTTTTCTCTACTTTGGTGGAGAAAGGTTTTACAAGTAAGGTATTGCTGAGGCCATACATATATGTGGGTGGTCATATATCTGTTTGTAGTAGGCATGGACACAAGGTCAGAACACAGTCGGCCACCTCTACAATTTCAATGTGATACTCATGCTTATTATACTACCCATGTCTGTGTCAGGGCAATGACACAACCAGTAGCTGTAGAGGTGTAACTCTGTTGGATGCACAGAAACTAAGGTTACACACATATACAACATGTACATCTTATTTACCAGGCATTTTGCATCCCATGTCAGTTGTTATGAAGAAGCCAGGTACACCTACCCATACATACATATGCACAGGTAATATCTGCTCTACATTTCTGTTCTATGTCAGTATGGCAAACTTTAATGACAGTCTTTCTGCTCAGTCAGTCATGTCACCCTGTTAGGGCAGGACATCTGTAGGACAACGCACATACACAGTGGACTATGGGCCACAATTAGTGACACTTTCTTCATATTGCTGTAACACACATATGTCATTTGATAATGCAGTAGCCTTTGCATTCACAGACATAGCCTTGAGGATGTCTGATGCTCAAATGGCAGGCAGAGAGGTGAAAGGCTAGGCATGTGGTAGTGAGAGTAGGAACTGTTAATGTTGTGAGTATGACTGGTATGGAGACAGAGCTAGCTGATATGCTGGACAGAGTAAAGGTGGATATATTGTGTTTGCCAGAGACCAGATGGAAGGGGTGTACAGCTGTGTGTATTGGAGTTGGGTACAAATAAATATATTATGGTGTGTATGGGAGGGGAAATGGTGTAGGGGTTAACCTGAAGGAACATTATGCCAAGAATGTTTGTGGAGGTGATGAGAGTGTCAGGTAGAGTGATGTTCAGGAGGATGGGGATTGATGAGGAGTGGATAAAATGTGTGTGGGTACTGATTATGAGAATATGGGTGGTGTGCAGAGCTGTAGTAACTACAGAGGGATAACACTGATCAGTCACAGCATGAGGTAATGGTAAAGGGTGGTGGAAGCTAGGTTAAGAAGGGAGGTGAGGATTACTGATCAGCAGCATGGTTTCATGCCAGGAAAGAGCAGTACAGATGCAATGTTTGCTCTGAGAGTGTTCGTGGTGACATACAGAGAAGGTTGGATGTAGCTGCATTGTGTCTTTGTGGACTTAGAGACAGCATATGACAGGATGCCTTGAGAGGAGTTGTGGTATTGTATGAGGTGGTCAGGAGTGGCTGAGGAATTCGTAAGAATGCTACAGGATATGTACAAGGCTAGTATGACAGCAGTGAGTTCTGCATTAGGAGTGACAGGTGTGTTTAAGGTGGAGGTGGGAGTACATCAGGGATCAGCTATGAGCCCTTTCGTATTTGCAGTGGTGATGGACAGGTTCACAGTCATGATAAAACTGGTGCCCCCATAGACTGAGCTGTTTGCAGATGACATTGTGGTCTGCAGTGAGAGTAGGGAACAGGTTAAGGATACCCTGGAGAGGTGGAGGTATGGTCTAGAGAGGGGAGCAATGATGGTCAGCAGGACTAAGATGGAATATATGTGTGTGAATGGGAGGGAGGATGGAGGAATGGTGAGGATGCAGGGAGTAAACTTTTCAAAGGTGGATAGGTGTAAATACTTGTGAACAACAGTTCAGTGTGATGGCAAGTGTGGGGAAGAGGTGAAGACGTGAGTACGGGCAGGATGTGGGTGGCAAGGAAGAGTGTTGTGTGTGATTTGTGATAGACAAGTACCATTAAGCGTGATAGGGAAGGTCTATAAGAGAGTAGTGAGACCAGCTGAGTTATATGGGTTGCAGACATTGGCATTGAAAAAAGAGGCACAAGTCAGAGTTGGACGTAACAAAGATACTGATGGCATGATTTGTACTGGGTGTGGCCTAGCAGTGTCACAGTCAGTACTGTGCAACACACTCCAGTAGTGGTCATATGTGAGCCATCCTTTCCTGGGGTGACTCAGGGCCCTGGGCTCTGTCACTGCAGACAAACACAGTTTCTATGGCCATAGGTTCTGCTCACCAATATATCAGTACAGCATGTGTTGTTGAGACATGATATTGTTTGGACTTCCTATTTCCACGTTTACATGCCCCCTACTACATTCGATCACAGGCTTCATTGTTTGACCTAGCTATGTTTATTTGCTTTCGGTTGAGTTGGTGTACTCCATCAGTCTCAGTGTGTGTGTCTGTCTGTTTGCGTGTGTGTGAGTGTGTGTGTGTGTGTGTGTGTGTGTGTGTGTGTGTGTGTGTGTGTGTGTGTGTGTGTGTGTGTGTGTGTGTGTGTCTGAGATGGATGTAGGATATACATCTATTTTGTATAGGCAGCATCTTGCCTTTAGTAAGTAATGCTCATGAGCAGCTGATGGCCTGTGCATCAATTGGAGTCCCCACTTGCTAACTGCATGTGGAACAGCTGTGGTATCATTCCCATACCCAATAGCATGGAAACACACTGCTATAACTGAGTACTTCATGTGGATGTTGCCCCTTTTCCTTGCCTGGGAGGAGTACTTCATGGAGATGTATGATGAACAGCATCACAGTCTGTAGTTGGGAATACCTCTTACAACAAACACTGTGGAGACAGCCCAACAAACTGGGGGAGAATGTTCCAGACATAGGGACAGAATGTAAGTATTGTTATACAGTTGAAGTAATGCTAGTTTGACAGGGTTTGTGTGGATATGGCTGCCCTGCATGAATTTAAGCCTGATAGTGTTATGTGGCTGACATAACTCTCAATTCTAGGGCTATTCCCAGACTGGCC
The DNA here is from genome assembly GCF_019279795.1 of Protopterus annectens. NCBI lineage: Eukaryota > Metazoa > Chordata > Ceratodontiformes > Protopteridae > Protopterus > Protopterus annectens. The sequence goes on along the minus strand of NC_056728.1, from coordinate 1,568,696,724 downwards.
AGAGTTTGGAATCTTATATTTGGTGTGTTACTTACACATTTTTGGCCTTTGAAACTCAGTAGCATACTCTGAGGATTGCAGTCAGTAAATGGTAACATCCACATGTGTTTCTGGCTTCATATCCATCAGAACACATATGTTACAACAACCCTGTTACACCAGCAACTTTCTTAGATTATAACAGCAATATGTCAATAATGCCCCTGTGTTTGGGCCTCTGCCCCCAAGTATGTTAGTCTTTGTCCAGATGTCATGCTGTAAGAGGTGTTTAGGTATACTATATCTTTATATAGTGACTTCATTCCAGATATCATCCCAGTGATGTATCAGACTGCCAGACATTACATGCAGAAGGCCTTATATATGAGGACGAAGCCTGGACGTTCTGTGGAACTCTATACAGTTGAGAGGACTGTGCATTTCTGGCAATTGTTGACAGACTGTCAGGATTGTGTAGCAGGGTATTGTGAATGTGTTATTTGGCCTGTGTATGGGGGGTAGATGTAAGTGTTGAAGGTCCTTTTCTATCTGACTTTGCATGCTACTCCAGCTTCTGGTGTTCTATCAGCTGTATATGTTTGTAGGGGCACCCTGAGACATGTCCCATACCACAGTCAGGTGACAGACTACACTGTGAATTGGAGCAGTATATATAGGGGTAGTGTGAGAGTGGCAGACATGCTGATGATTTTGTTCACACAGTCCATATACTCTACTGTTCCTGTGGCTTACCAGTATGTCACTTTAAATGTGGTAAGATTGGTTCTGGGTATGCACTTTCATGCTGGTGTCTGTTGGTCAGTGCTGTTTCATCCCTGTGGTGCCTTATATATTTGCAATTACATGTGTATTCCCCCATAGCAAAACTGGGTTTGCGTTGTGTCAGTCTGCCTGTAGTTTAGACAGTACTTGGCAACATGCCTAGCAGCTCAGTGTAGTTTCCCTACTGTGATGTTATGTCTCAATATTTATCAGATGTACTGTTGCCTGACCCCTATATGTGTTGTGTATGTCTGGCACATCAGTGGAATGATGTGAAGATTTATGTCAGTGAGTAGTGGGGAGTAATTTTGTTTTGGACTTGGGCTATTCCAGTCAATATATGGTACAACAGACAGGAGGGTGTTGCTGCATCAACTGTGTTACCTTATCTACTGCAGTATTTGGGATAGGTTCCCAGTTTCATGGTTTTACACCCCCCCCTTGGTCAGGCTTGGGCCAGATTTGTTGCACTAAGGGGTTCTGACCATACCTCTCGACTAGCCAGATTGTTTCAGACTGTCCAGGATTATTGGTCATATGTATGTTCTGTTCCACAGAATCATTATTTTCATTTCTGTGGTAAATCACTGTGATGATGTCAGGATTTCTGTCTGTAAACGATGACATACATTTCAGTTTCAGATCTCACATCCTTTTGAACATGTATGCTGACAATAACCCTGTTACTGTAGCAACATTCTACATTTATAACTGCAGCAGGTACATTTTGCTTCTGTTCTTGGACCATTGTTCCCCCATGTTGACAGCATTTGTCCAGAAGTATTCCACTGAGAAGTATAGAGGTATGGTGCTGGGTATGACTCCACTACATGTTATGGACATATATATATATATATATATATATATATATATGTGTGTATATATATATATATATATATATATATATATATATATATATATATATATATATATATGTGTGCGTGTGTGTATATATATATATATATATATATATATATATATATATATATATATATATATATATATGTGTGTGTGTGTGTGTGTGTGTGTGTGTGTGTGTGTGTGTATATATATATATATATATATATATATATATATATGTGTGTGTGTGTGTGTGTGTGTGTGTGTGTGTGTGTGTATATATATATATATATATATATATATATATATATATATATATATATATATATATATATATATATATATATATATTCCTTTTTTGATATCTATACATATGTTTATATAACAATATATATGTATATATTCTATACATATTTGTTTTATATGTATAGCTCCATATATCTGATGTATATAGTTTTTAATATTTATCTATCACAATACACATCTATATGTATATATTTATATATACTAAACATGACTGATTCCACATTGTTTGTTCCCTACTATTCTATACCTATATTCAATGATATATTTGATAAAACAGCTTGCATTATTACAGTTCAGATGTTGTAGTGGTAAATTGTTCTGACTATAGTGTACAGGGTCTTGGGTGCAAGACTTGGCAGCGCTCATTATTTTGTTGCTGGGCAGAACAGTGGCTGATGGAGACAGAGTAATTAAGGCAGTTTTAAGCAGTTGTAAGTGGGTTTGCATGGGTTTGTCTGATAGTAAGTGATGCCAACACATGGTTAAACGGGGAAACTGCATAATCTGTGTAGGCATCGCTTAGCATCACACAAACTCGCTTACTGCTGCTTACTCCCACTTACCCCATGCTAATTTGTTTAAAAGCAAAGAAAAAAGAGGTGATAGGAAAGTGGTGAAAAGGGAGCCACGCAGAGGTAAAAACAATATGAAAGATAGTTAGGCATGTGCAGGACAGGTGTAGGGAAGGACCATAACTGTCCATTTCTGATAAAGCAACAGCTGTGCATCTGTACAGAATTTGGAGGTGAATTTGGACACTCAAACCCTGGAGAGAGGGGTGAGGACAACAGTAATGTGTTGTTAAGCCAAACAGACTAGATTACATGTGTCCAGTGGACATGTGTGCAAAATGGACAGCTATGTATGGGGTGACATTTTTTGTGGGAACAGATTGCCCTTTTTTGTTTTATAAGGTGAGAGTGAGATGCCGTGGAAGGATTGTAGGTATATTTGGTGAGGTAGTTTGGGTAGGAAGACAGACAAGACAACAGACAGGGGTGGTATATGACACATGTGGTGGGTAAACACTTTGGATGGGAAGGGTTGTTGGTTTGACACTTGAGGGACATTTCTTGGAGGAGACTACTTGGTGTATGTACATATCTTGCTGTCATTTGCAGCCTTGGAGTTGGACAGTGGGTGTTGTACACAGTGTATAATTACAGCCTTCTTACAGCTCATTTGCACCTTTTTGTACCTGGTGGTCTGCGTAAGAAATTTCTGTTAACAATACCTGACTGTTTCTACACATATTCACATATTCTTGGGTGAGATTATGCATACAGCTTAATACCAGTCCCGGGATTCAAACTGTGCCTGTTTGTGCAAAAACAGTACAACAAGGTAGTGTTTCATCACAATGAGCTGTTGGTGAACTGTTGTTTTTGTCTTAACTGTTTTCTGCATAATACTCTCTTGTTTGGACAATCTGCTTTCTAATTCTGACATTCATGCATGGCAAATAGTTCTTATACTGTATATTCATACATTCACATATTACAGTATGGAAAACAATGGTTAACACAACATTACTATTCAGGGATAAGATCTTGGTGCATGGAACATTTCTTATAGTTAATCTGTTTTAAAACTCCACAATCTTTGTCAGATGAGCCTCAATTAATTAATTAATGCTGTCAGAGCCATTGTTTCTGTGCAGAACTAGTACACATTCAGATTCATACTACCACATAGGAAAGTAAACACAACAGTCTGGGGTTTTGATTTTTATTGACAGGTACTGACACATTTATTGCTATAAATCCTATACATCAGTATTACTCTGCTAATGTCTCATTTATTCAGTACAAACAATACACATTTATGACTACTGGCAGCCTTTCTATTTATTTTCCCTGACTACTGCAAGCTAGATTTGTACTCACCAGCCTCATGTCCCAGCCTTTGCAGCCTGCTAGTGTTGGTGTCCATGTTTGCAGCCCTCTCATCTGCAGCTGTACAGGAGATAGAGAAACATTTATGCATACCTATCCATCTCATATTTAGGCTGGACTTTGTTACACAATAATTGATACCGATACTTACACACTGCTGGGACATTCTGTGCCTGAGCATCTTGGATCCACTGGTCCAAGAGGTCCCTCTTCTTATGCTTCAGGTTAGCATAATGGTGCCAGACCTGGTCACCAGTCTAAGGGTTACCAGTAGCAATGGTGAAGTCACATGCAAAATGGTTCCAGGCCTCTGCTTTGTATTGGGAACCCTGGTACTGGTCCTGCAGCAGTCTCCCTTCATAGTGAGGGAGTCCAACCATGACCTTGGACTCCTGAATGCCCCAACGCTACGCCCGAAAGTGGACACCTTCACCAACACCAGCCATAGTGCCTGCAGTGATCAGCTACAACTGGTTATGGTTGTATTCCCGCCTGCGGGGTTTAAATGGGGCTGCATTCCAGCCCTGTTTGGCTGATTTTAAATATGCTGAGCTAATCTAAGTGATGGGCAAACCCGCTTAGCACAGATAAGCATTTCTTTAAGGGGTAGATGCTAAGCACTGCTTACCAGTGTGCAAATCCACTTAGCTATGCTAATTATTGCTAAGCATACAAATTTAAGCAATTCTTACTCTGGCTAAGCATAGCTGAGCATAATTTACCATTGTTCAGCTTTCATTTTATGGACTATCAAGATTGTGGGGTTGATTCCTTTTTAATTACATCTTATAATATATATGTTTCCCTTCCCTAACATCCCCCTATGTGCTTTCATTACATTATATTATTTTGTGGCTATGCTGTATGGGACACTTGTGTTTATATGGGGGTTTCACATCTGTACTACACTGACACCTCACATTTGGACCTGATACACTACCCTGGTTAACAAATATATATTATTCACTACCTATTTTTTAAAAAAGATACTTTTAGTGCTGTTTTCACATATAAAAATGAATGGATTGCATTGGAACTCGATCCATGAATGACTGCATGCTAAGTGAAAGCTCTAACCACTACACTATTTCACTTTGACTATCTTAGCTGTATATTTCTGTTTAGCTCCTTTCGATGTTTAAGTTATGCTATACACAGGTGTGCGACATGCACACCAGCTGAGCTATGCTTAAATTTTGGTGGGGATGGAAAAAAAAGTATTTGTTTTATTTGTATTAGTTTAGGGATGTACACATAGCTAACAGTCATACATATCCACTTCTGACAGCATACAATGTGGATGAAGCCTAATATGATGGGAAAGCAAAGAGAACAGATTTTAAATATTGCTCTTACAAACTTGGGAAGTTGATAACTAATAGGTTTTGCATTAGCATGAACTACTTGAAGGATGTGGGGTCTTACACTCATATGTTTGTCATTATTTAATGACTTCGAGCCTCAGCTCTTTGCCAGGACACAAATCTGGCCATTCTGAAGATATCTGTTCAATTGGGGGTATGCTGACAGTGTCCGCGGACACTGCTTTTCTTTTCAACATGCCATACGGCAATTCCTGAGTGCAGTTGGTGTGTTTACTGTGCGAGCAATGCTGGGACATGCTCCCTCCACTCGTTCACAGATCATGCACATGCAGGTTATACAGCAGCACGCCTTCATGAATATCCAATCACGCTGCTGTGCTGCACTGGCACGATCCACTCCGTGCAGGGATATCACTATTCCTGCATGGAGTTTAATGAATCTCAGGGCATATCTATGTCTAATATGAACCCTCATGTGCAAGTTTATTTCAAAAATCAGTGAAAAATAAACATGTTATGTCTGTAAAGATAAGCTGATGCAAGGGTACTTCAATAATCTAACTGCCCAAGAAAGAACTAAGCTTATTAGTAGTAGAGCTCTTACAATTATGAAGCCTGATGGGGGGCAGAATAGTGATTTTTGATCAAATTAAAGATATCACCAACATGTTTAGTTTATTACACAATGCTAACACCTATGAGGAAGTTTCTAGAAATTAAGTGAATATGGCACAAACACAAAAAATAGATATCTGGTTGGAAGTCAGTCTTCTGCAAGGAATGATTTAATCCTTTATTGTACCATTTTTATCTAATTTACATCATATGATCCAAAAGATTTTTAGGATACCTAAGGTACATAAGGATATTTTAATCCCCCATATAGGTCAATTGTGGTAGTGGGGGTTCAAAAACTTATCCATATGCAATAGTGATAGATTAGCTGTCACAACCTATGCAAGGAAATTTTTCCCATCTAAACAAGGTTTCATGGGACTTTGTATGTAGATTAACACCTAACCTATGGAAGAAGGACACAAAAGTTCTTCCAATCAGTGCTGTGTGTTTATTTTCATGCATACCCCAAGTGGAAGAGTTAGAACTTTTTAATGAAGCATTAATTAGAATTGTTATCAAATGACAAAGGGAAGCTGGTGTTAGGGTTTATGGAAATTGTCCTGAAAAACAACTTTATTTTCTTTGAAGGAGAATTTTTTTTAAACAAATATCAGATATGGCAATAGAAGCAGCCTGTGTTGTTGTATTTGCAAATTTGGTTATGTTAGCATGGGAACATAAGTTTGTGTTTAATTCTCTGCATTTTTGGAATGTTTGTTTTATGGGAAGGTATTTGTTTTGACAAAGTCCTTAATTTTATTGAATGTTGTTAATAGTAATAATATGAAGAAAAATTACCTGTATTTTTTGTGGACAATGTTAGCAATAGCCAGAAAATGTATAACTAGAAGATGGAACTCTAATGTAGCACACACAATGGAGGAATTCCTATCATCACTGAAAAAAATGCAGACTAATGGAGAAAAGAAAGAAAGAGTTAAGAACTTTTCCTAAGCCATTGGTTAATAGTCCATGGAGGAAAGTTTTGAATTTGATTGATACCCTACAGATGGAACCAAACTCTTCCTAACTATCACAGTTTATATATTAACTTATTATTTAACTACATGTTTTTATCTGAATCCTTTTTGTCAGGCTGAATGTAAATACTGTAAATAGTTCTTGAATGTTATGAATGCATTAAATTATTGTGTTATTTCATCAAAATAAAAATAATTTGAGTAAAAAGAAATGAGTGATGCCCAAGTTTTTGTGCAATAGTTATCAGAAACTATTACCTTCCTAAATTTTACATATTAATTTCTGAATGACTCTATGAATTATTTAGACGTACTTATAACTAAAGGTAAAATAATGTTTTGTCAACAATTTAAGGGAACCCAGCTTTTGCTAACAGTTATTTGCATTATATGAGTTGCCATCCATTTGTTCAGAAAAAGAGCCTTGGTAAGGGGCAGTTCATCAGGCTAGCCAGGATATCTAACAAGGATGTTTTTTCAAGAATGTGATGAACTACAAATTATGATTTTAAATAGGAGTTACCTATTGAATTAAGTAAACAGATTAGGACTGAAATTGAAATAGTATAGGGAAATAAATGTGTATCCCTGTTAAGGCAGGGATTGGAATCCAAGCATACAGTATTTAATAGTGAGAGTTCAGTAACTAAGGAGATTAGTGAGGTCCCTGAGGATGTAAGGGGTGAGGAATGTGATTATTCAAGAGCCTTTATATTGGAATAAAATGCATGTGCTCATAATATAAAACATACTATTAAGAAGAATTGGAATTTATTTAACGAAGTGCAGGAAATTATGGTAAATTAACCCCAATTTGTTTATAAAAGGAATATAAATATCAAAGATATGATTGAAAATTTGGCTAAAAGTTCAGCTCAAATGGATAACAAGGCACTAGTAAGTGTAGCACTTGTTCCCAATGTAAATATGTGTGTGTGTGTGTGTGTGTGTGTGTGTGGGTGTGTGTGTGTGTGTGTGTGTGTGTGTGTGTGTGTGTGTGTGTGTATCTAGTTTAAGATGCCATCTTATCACAAAGTTGAATATCACAACATCGCATAAACACAACATAGAAAACCCAGTACATTGAGTTACACAACATTGGAATACAGAGATCAAAACACAGTAAACCCATAACATTGAATACACAAAAGTAGACGTTATACTCCACTGGTCCCACCAGTGCTATGCAACAAAAACAATGAATGTCCCATACAAATTAACTGAATTTCAACTGCACATGTGTCACACCACTCCTAACGTCCATATACAAAGGAAACAGCCATACTGGCAAAAAGCAATGTATGCACTGTACCTCCCATACAAATCCTGTAAAGTAAAGGGCATCCATAATGTGAAACAACAAGTACTGGAACACCGACGACACAATATCAAGCAAATATGACAGTCCACACCAAAATGCTCGGATATGTACAGCTTATAATTTTAATAAGGTTGCAAGAGCCTTCAAAAATTTCAGTGTACTATAGCTCTCTTTGTTCCATAACACAGCTTCAAACTGTAATCATTGCAAAAGCAGTTTCCATTTCTTTAGTGATATAGAACCCCCTGCTGCCATGCGCCCTCACAGTTCTTCCACTCTATCCTGGTCTCTCGCTAGTGTTGACAGTAACACTGACAAATCCATTGCCCTGGAACCCAAAGTGCACTTCACCCTCCTATGCCATGCCTCTACTATTTTGTGTCCTAGGCAGACACAATGCATTTAATTCAGATATATTCCAGAACTGTATGGGGAATAAAGGTGGAAATCTAGCAAATGGTATACTCTTCTTAGTGAACTTCCTTGCCTTCTCCAGTAAAAAGCAGTCACTGAAGTGCTTTCCTTCTATGGGAAGCATATCCCGTAAGGCATTGAAAGCCAGTAGAACTTCTTCCTCTTCTAGGAATGCTACTAGACTCTTCACTGCCACTTGGAATGTCTGAGAGCTATTATACAATGCAGACAGACCCAAAGCTTGTACCTTCCACCACACATTCTGGCCAAATGAAAGAAACAGCCCTTGGATGATGTTCCATGTACATTTATCTGCAAACTCTTAATAGCAGTTATCTCGAAGTCACACATAATGTACCTGATACTGGCTTCCAACTGGTATTCATTTAGTAAATGGAACATGCAGTGCCACATTACGTTATATGTTTTAAGGACTTCCTGGACATTAGGCAGTATACTAAAGACATGGTTTTGGTGTACCCACCATATTTCACAAGCCCATTTATACTATATAACTGTCTGCATATGATGCCTTTATAGAAAAATGTGCCATCCATGAGCCAGATTGTGGCACTGCTGAGACTGTGCAAATTGCTGACAGTTGTAAATACCAATATAGTCAGGTCAGCAGCTGTATTTATGGCATATTTTTTCAATAAATTCACCATCCTGAAGTGGAAACCCACTCACATCTACTTTTCAGTGTTACATCTGGATATGCCTGGGGTCTACTCTGCTTTCTACATATCCTACCCGCTTGCTGTAGCAGGGGTTTGTGGCTAGGCAAACTGAAGACATATTCTAAGGATGTGGATGCCATTACATCATCCATGATTAGGCAAATCCCTAGATAACATAGCCTTTTGTCTAAGCTTGGTGCACATCAGGTACCACTCCACCTCTACTGGATTGCCGGTATGACTATGGGTGGATGATTTACAAAGCTGCTTGCCAACAGACAATGAGACAGTCACCACTCTACCTATGCACTTATCAACATGCAGTACCAATACTTTTTGCAGTTGACTGTTCTTTCTAGGTTTTACATGTAGCCATAAGTTATTAAGATATCCTTGCCCTTTTGTGATGTAGGGTGGGGGTACAGGTTGCCTAATACTGCTGGACTCTGGTGTGTATGGTCCACCATGTTTGCAGTACTATGTACAGTCTCTTAAAGTGGTACACTCAGTTTTAAAGTATTTGGCTATACCACACTGTTGCTGATGGTGTGATTCTCTACGTTATGGGTTTATGGTGTTTTGGTCTTTGTCTTCCCATGTTGTGTTGTTTTGTATGTTGTGTTTATCCAGTGCTATGGTCTCACTGTTGTGATATTCGACTTTGTGATAAGGTGACGTTTTAAAGTAGATCAATATAAGTATAAATATATATATATATATATATATATATATATATATATATAATATAAAAATACACACATATGCATATATATAAGTGTGTGTGTGTGTGTGTGTGTGTGTGTGTGTGTGTGTGTGTGTGTGTGTACTTCTGATTGTCGAAAACACACTTTCTTGACAACCAGAAGATCGAACCCATTTAAGTGAAAGTGCACTTTTGCAAAATCCAGTCTCCGAAACACGTTACAGTGAGGATAAGGAAATATATAATTTTCACCACTGTAGTGTGATCTCAGAGTTAGTATATTTAAGTAGGGGGGTGCACAGCCCCCCACATGGGGGGGGGGTGCAAGGGGGCTTGCCCCACCTGCAAAATACTGCTTAAAGTAGGTTTTTTTTGTTTGTTTTTTTTAAGGTTCAGAGAACTGGCTTTTGTGAAAAGTGCACTTTCAGTGTAGTACACTTTCACTTTAATGGGTCTCAATGTTTCTTGCTCAAGATTGTGAAATTTCAATCAAGAAACATAGACCCGTGTGTGTGTGTGTGTGTGTGTGTGTGTGTGTGTGCGCGTGTCTGTGTGTGCATATATATATATATATATATATATATATATATATATATATATATATATATATATATATGGGTCTACTTCTTTTGACCTAACTTTCATTTGCCTGACACTCATTTTCCTGACCCCATTTGACTGAAATTTCATTTGCCTGACACTTCATTTGCCTGACACTTCATTTGACTGACAAGTATTATTAGCAAGAAAATGGAATATGCCCCCTTCCCCACTGCAGTGCGACCCTGGAGTTAGAATACATAGTTATGGGGGGGTGGGGGGCACATCCCCCCACTTCATTTCATATGATATTGTTAACTTTTGATGTAATATTGCTTAGTAACAGAAAAGTAAGTGGGGGGCTTTGCCCCACACACCCCCCATTATGGGGGGCTGTGCCCCCCACACCCCCCAACTATATATTCTAACTCCAGGGTCGCACTGCAGTGGGGAAGGGGGCATATTCAATTTTCTTGCTAATAATACTTGTCAGGCAAATGAAGTATCAGGCAAATGAAGTGTCAGGCAAATGAAATTTCAGTCATTTGGTCTCAGGCAAATGAGTGTCAGGCAAATGAAAGTTAGGTCAAAAGAAGTAGACCCATATATATATATATATATATATATATATATATATATATATATATATATGACTCTAATCAGATAGTTCTAAACAATGAAATGGGTAACTGTGCCTCAGTAGGCTTGATTTATCTTGCAATGTGCAGCACTTGCGATGCCTATTATGCAGGGAAAACTGAGAGAACACTGAAGGGGGTTAATAAGTTTGTATTTTATGTTTTGGGAAATGTAGAAAGGAATCACAGAGGTAGCTTCTGGGAACTTCCCATCAAAAATAAGGAATAACTGTGGCAGCTCAAACTGGATGCTGGAATGGCCTCTGCTATCAATTATTTAATTTCCATTAAACCCCCTTTAAAGAATAGTATGGCTAAATTATAAACTATCAATATATAAATTGCAGTTTAGAAAATGATTATTTAAATGTTTTTAAAGTTTAATATAGGAGTTGTAGCATAACAATAATGGAAGTTTTTTTAGAATATCATAAGCCAATTAGGTACATTAAATCAGTTAAAAATATTTTAGCTTAGTATTTTTAATTCTACAAATGTGAATTTTTAAACATAAAAAATCCTTCATGCATGAGGAATTTAAATTTTATTGATTTGTATTAATTTAAGTTGTGATCATTTTATTGTCTCTGGAAGGTCATGTGATTGTTCAATCTTGTTGTTTTAATGGGCATATGTTCTTCTTCTGGCTTTTTCCCAGTTAGGGGTCATCACAGTGAATCACCTGTCCACTTATGATTGGCAGTAGAGTTTTACAGTGTTGAGCTGCCTTCCACAGAAGGCACACACACATGTGCACTCATGACTAGGGCCAATTTAGAGTGTCCAGGTGACAACGCTAACCACTGCACCACCATGGCTGCCCTTAATGGGCATATGTTAATGACTTTTAAGTTCTAAAGAAGTCTATTTCTAACTGACAAGGATGAAAGCTTTAATGCTGAACTTGTGGAATATAATAAATGCGGTTGTTAACATAATCATTTGTAATTATTTCTGTAACCACCAGTGCCTCAGTGAGTTGAGGTGTGCCTGCTTGTGGTCTTAAATTCCATTCAGTTTATAGTATATGGATAGCATTCATTATCTGGGTTTTTGCATTTTCATAGCGGTAATCCATAAAGAACGGCACTACAAGGTTATGCAATTCCTGGACTGTCAGAATGACTACAGAAATGCAGAGGACTTTTTGTGAACATGCCTCCCATCAGAAATGCATGACATGATTAACATATAAGCGAGAGAGGGACAGCTGCTATGCTATTAAGGGGGCTTACATGTATATGCATGAGTTAGATTCATAGACATAAAACTATAATGAACCAGTTTGCATACAGAGTGTGTAAGTAGCCCTGAAGTTACACACCTTTGCTAGACTCATTCATAAGCATCAGGAATAACCCTATCGCATTTGCACAAGAGACTATGAATACAGCCTTGCATCTTTGTCACTATTGAAATCTTCTAATTTTCTTTGAAATATTTTGTATATTTCACCTCTTATATCGCATCTTCTGGTCTTTATATTTTATATATATGTTTCCTTCTTGTAAATTGCCCAGTCTAGCAGAACTTATACAAATTTGGCCAAAAAGTTTTTATTTTTTTTATATGTGCATATACTGCTACTTAGGCTGAAGACCTTGTAGGCTACGTGTAAACCTACAAAGAGTTTCTATTTGTGTGTGGTGATGCTCAGTGAGCAGCAGTGCTAATTGCATATTCATGCCATGCACTATGTTTAAACATAAATAAGTGCAATTTCATGGCTGGCAACAGTGTTACTGGCCAGGAAACTGTGCAATTTAACATGGATAGCAATCCTGTTTAACTCCAGAGCACAGTAGGTTAGTGGGTTTGTGCAGAATGCCATAATGATCACCAGGGCGTAACATATATTATTTCTCATAGCTCTCAATTTCTTAGTGCAAGAAATCTGGACAAAGCACAGCATAACAGGGGGGACAATGACCCAGAAATAGGGGCATATTTTACATATATTCTCTTTTAAACTTAGAAATGCACTAGAATAACAAGGGGTCTGTGTGAAGATACAGTTTCTGAAGGATTTGAAGTCTGAAAATCAAATGTATGTAATTATTGCATGACATCAGTCTTGAGATCATCCCATTGACATGGCAGAATCCAGAGGTTTCATAAGGGAATGCACCAAAAGATATTGAAGACAAAATTCTGAAAAGTCTGCGAAAATCTGGACAGTTGAGATGTACGATATTTATGTATATGGTCCACACAAAGTACAGTACACGACAGTGTATATAGTGCAGAGTATTGTGAAATCCCATTCCTGGCATTCCGTACCAAAGTTATGTAAATGATCTGTGAGGGTATACAGACTGACATGTAAAATAAACACTCAGGGAAAGTGTGTGTGCTTTGAATAGGGACGCACAGATGAATTGTAGGAATGAACACAAGGAAAGAGGACAGATGAAACAACCTAATGTACAGCAGATAAGGGCATGTCAATGGAAGACAGTTGTAGCAGCAACACCAATCACATATCATTATGGAACAGTATGGACTATAGGTAAAAAATGTGTATTATGTGACTGTCACACAAAGTGATGCAACAATGGGGAAGATATCTGTGTGAGATAAGCATCCTTACATGAACAATGCAGAGGACATGTATCAGGGATGTGATATACAATTGGGGTATGGTGCATATTGTGAAGCTGTGCAAAGTGATTTACCTGAATATGAGTGTAAACTCAGCAGAGGTCTCCAGGAAATGGGACACAGGTAAAGGCTCATGGACAACATTAAAAGAAGCAGCACAATCATGGACTATATCAGAATAATACCACCAGTGATCCCTTGTCTCTGACATAACATATGTGATTTAGAGTGATCATAGATGATTCTACACAAATACCCTTGTACAACTATTATGACATGTCCACACTCTATGACGGTAATCATCCACACTGTCTGGGCACTGTAACATCTGCTGGAGGTGTTAGAAAGGACACTGCTATACCGGCATGTGACATTATGATCAATACAGGCTAGTTGACTGGTGTGCATGGCAGATATATATGGCACAATCCACACTGTCGTGAATGTTACCCATATCAGTAGTATCAAACAGCTATGTATGTACTGCGTGTATCACTGGAACAGGTAGCACACATGCATCTGGTGTAACATATTCAGTGACATACTCAGTAGTTGTGTTATATACAAAGAAGTAGTCAGCACTGTGACCACATGCTGGTGGACGTTCCACTTACCATCTACTCCAGGACACAGGTCACATACCTATTCATCTGATTATAAGGTGTGATGTTTACATGATACTTGAGTTGTGTGTTTGTTTTCCTGACATAACAAACACCCTTATGTTTTCGTGTCATTGCAAGTGTTGTCATGTCTGTGGCAGCAATCTTTCGTATGGGTTGATACTGTCTGTATTATACTAATGTTACAGCTGGAGTCAATGATTGCCCACAATCTGTGGTCCTTCAAGTAGCTGTTTGGACACAGGATGTGTATGGCATCTGTGATGTCCATCACTTAAATAATGGACAGGAAAGGATCTAGAAGACAGTCCTACTGTACAAACCTAACCACTGGACCTGAGATATAGGTCACTTTGCACATTTTAACATATTTAGATGCCACATATTTGATACAGTGGTCTACCCACTTGCTGATGTATATGACTACATCTGACAGTATTGAGTGAATACCTCAGTCTGGATTTGTGCCAAATGCCTTAGGCTTGTCAAGTTCAAAAGGATAGTCTTGTCATCATGCATGCCCTCAATGACCTCTTTGAGGCCATCTAACAGATGTAACAGACACGTTGTATCATTAACAACTCAAAAGGTCTGTTGCACACAGCCATGATATTACTAGTGTCCATTTAGAAAAGGTCCATGATGACATGTTGGTCTACCTCACAGTTGAGGAGAGTCAGGATGTGTCTACACATGCATGCATCGAGTGCTGTCCCCCCAACTCAGATGGATGCATGTTGATGTACACCCTTCTATAGGAACATAGTCTGTGTAGAGGGTGTGTTGAAGCATGCATTCAACTGTGCAGGAAGGTGTATGTGATACATCACGATAGGTAATCTGTGATGTTCTCACAGCCCATTGAGTCTGTGTGATTGGCCTGCATGACAGTTGGACAATGCAAGCTGGCAATCCTGATCTGGCCTAGGGTTTGAACAGAATCCCCCACACAGGGATCATTGAGAAACACTCCCAGCTGGGGATTAAACCTTACATCACTAGATGGGTAACCAACTGGCTCACTGACAGAACACATACTGTGAAACTCGGTGAATAAACCTGTACAATCAGAGCTGTCATCACTGGCATATCCCAGGGATCTGTGTTTGACCCTTTACTGTTCCGGATCTATTTCTTGATAGTTCAGGCTAAAGTATATGGCCTTCGGCTTACCACGTTTGCTGACTGGGTGCAATCATTGAGTCCACCTATGATAATAACATACTACTAAAACAGATAAATGATTAGTGGCAAAGGAACATGGTTTACAAATAAATGTAAACGTGCATTTATTTTGTCCTTCTGCAAAGTGAAATTCACAGCTAATTATAGCATTGCCAACAGCCCCCTATGCTGAAACCAAATGATGCAAGCACAGGGAACACACATACAATTCAATCTGAACTTCAACCACCAAGTGTCCACACTGGTATTGGAAGCCTATTTTGTCCACATCATAAGTCATACCATTGTATTCAGATTTGAGGATTATATTATAGTATTGTATTCAGACCTCATCAGAACACACATATAGGGTATAATATAGTTTGATAGTATATAATAGATTATTTAAAAATATATATCTCATTAAATGAGTAACTGAAAGAACAACTGCAAGTAACCAAACCTTTTTTCAGATGATAAAATAATGTCATTTGGTTTTGATAAATGTGCCAAAGCAACCTTTAAAACAGGAAAGCTGCAGCATAACGAAAACATCAGTTTGGGACAAGAATGTGATATAAAAGAACTTGAGCAAGAGAGAGTGCATAAATATTTAGGAATTGATGAAGGATCAACAATAAAACATGAACAAACTCAAATAAAACTTACTAAGAAGTATTTTAGAAGACTTAAATTAATCCTGAAAACAGTGCTGACATCTACCAATAAATTTCAAGATATAAGCCAATTTGCTCTTCCTGTCCTAACTTACAGTATTAGAGTAAATGACTGACCCCAAAAGGTGTTGGACAGATTAGATAGGAAAACAAGAAGGATGATTTATGCTCATCAAATGATTTATAAAAATCAGTCCATACTAAGCTTATACATTCCCTGCTCCAAAGGAGGTATGGGCCTACTTGAAACTGATTACATGTATAGATCTGCAATTGTGGGACTGCATGCATATCTGCTGACCTGACAAGGCCCAAATATGGTGAAAGTTTTGAAATATGAGGAGAAATGACTTCCCTTCTTAGTCTAGCAGAAGCACATCAGAGTCAAGCAGGAATGGAAATCAAACCAGAAGTAGATAAAAATCAGGCAGCAACTGAATGTGCCAAAAAATAAAAGAAAGAATATGAGGTGAATGATGAGATGAGAAGGCAAGAAATATGGAAAATGCACAAATATAGTTGCAAGTATAGAAAACTTCTGGAACTACCTCATGTTGATCAGAAACAAATGCAGGAATGGCTAAGGAGAGGTGAATTCAAACCAAAGGATGAGAGGTTAATATTGGTGGCCCAAGATAGTGGGCTATATACACTTTGATTTACAAAAGTCCATTGAATATATGGGAGAAACAGACAAATGTAGGTTTTGTAAAATAGAATTGGAAACAGTCACACACCTTGTTGCTGGTTGTGATATACTAATGACAGAAGGACTGTATATTGAAAGGCATAACGATATGGCAAGACTGCTGCATATGAAATTGCACAAACATTATAATATTGAAGTAGCTGAAAAACACTGGAAACATGAGCCACAAAGCATCACAGAAAAATGATGAAGTCTGCATCACATGGGATCACCCATTACCAACAATTCAAAAGATAGATGTGAGAAAACGAGATTTAGTGGTCCATGAAAAGAAGACAAAAGTAACATGATCACTGAAATTCCTATACCTGGTGACTACACTGTCTTGCGTACAAAGAGACACAAAGTCATATAGTATCAGGATCTGCAGGCAGAAATGAGAGCAATGTAGAAGAAAGATACCAAGACAGTTCCAATAGTAGTAGGAGCAACGGGTCTTATAAAAAAGAATTTACAATCATATTTACATACGTTACCAGTACATGTAATGCTGTACGAATTACAGAAGGACTCATTACTGGGCACATTGCGTGTGCTGTGAAGAGCACTTCTGGCTGACATCAAATATTGAAACAATACTAATTTCATGAACTTTAATCATATTTAGACTTAGGAATGGGGTCCATTACCATAATGGTATTAGAAACCCAAAAGATTTGGAGAAATTAAAAAAAAAAAAAGAGCATAATGCTCTCATTTACATGTACCTCAACAGACACACGCAGCAGCTGGAGAGACCATGGGGGGGTTCTCACCAAGAAAACACAGGGCCTACAAACCATGCAGATAGACTGAAAGCCATGTCACTGCAATATGTATTGTACAGGTCTGTATTGTATAGAATGAGGTGACTTCTTCCTGGCTTCCAGGCAAGTCTCTGACCCTGCCCTGGAGGGAATAGTTCACATCCACAAATCAGATGTAGCTGATGACATCAGTAGTGTCTGGTGAGGAGAATATGGCAATAATAGTGTCCCACATGCTGGTGTAAAAGGTTCTCTCTAATGTCAAGCAAGTGCACACACACATGCACAAGCACACACACGCACATGCACACACACATACACACACACACACACACACACACACACACACACACACACACACACACACACACACACACACACACTTACACACACAAACACCATTTGACTGCTGTGAGAATAGAACCCCTACCTGTCTCTAAGTACACAGACTACAGAGTTCATTAATGTATACAAGGCTGCAGCCAACTTATAATGGATGGATGTAGGAGAGAAGATCTTGTGAGACCTGCATGAAATGGATGCGTAGGCATGTGCATGTATCAAAATACTGTCAATTCATGGGTTGGAGCAGTAACTGCAAGATGCACACTTCTGCTCTTCTAGTTAAACACACACAAACACACACACACACACACACACACACACACACACACACACACACACACACACACACACACACACACACACACACACACACACACACAGAGTTGCAGTAAGAACAGAACCCTCTCCTATCTAAGTACACAGACTACATAACTCAGTAATTTAGGCAAACATCATGGCACAAGTCTGACTTTTGCAAGGCTGCAGGCCAACTTATAGTGGATGACATCAGCATTGGATATAAGAGAGAAGATGCTGGGAGGCCTGTATAAGTTCATAGCTTCATAGATTCCTAGAAGGCTACTAGACTAATGTCCCTAGAGCCTTTACAAGCCTAGCCATGTAAAAACCAAGTTGCCCTTATTGAGCATGGTTAGATGTCCATTGCTAGCAGAGCAATTTTGTGATCAGCACAGACTGGCTATGTTCATGAGGGACATAGGTGCCACCCCTGGGGTGAATTTATAATCACCCATCCAGATGCCAAATTTTCATTTGAATAGGGTCATTGAGGAGCACTGTTTCACTTGCAGTGGGAGCCTAATACAGATGTGCAACAATCACTTCCAGAGATGTGTCACTCCAGCATGTTTTGTTTATGTCACAAGCTAAGTTGAGATCCCTGGAGCAAGTTACTCTTGTCTCATTTGATTTGCAGATGTCCAGCATTTACATTAGGGCAGGGTCCAAAATTGCTCCATAGGCCAGGCCCAGGTCGTCCCTCAGCAGCCTGTATGATACTGAGTACAGTGACAGGGCTTTCAGTATTTCCATTTATGTCATGTTTTGAAGGCCCTGGATTCACTTGGTTAGAAACCTCTAAGTTCTTTCCAGTTACTGCAGGTGTTTGGTGAGGTACATAGAGAAGGGAGCATTGTACTCAGTTAGTGGTCTGATAAAGGTTGAGTACAGCGGAGCTATGACCTCCCTAGTCTTGGATGTGATGCCCTTAGTTATGAGGTGGGCAGTGTAGAATGTGTGTCCTACCACTATGGGCACGTTGTGATTGAAGTTTAGATTGCTATCAAACTATGTTCTCAAGTCTCGCACCACTGAGTTTGAGCTTAGAAATATGCTATATATAGTAAAATTAGCAGGGCTGCTTTTTTGCCAAACAGGACAGTGAGGCATTTTCTTGTAATATGTTTTCTTGAGTTTGGCACCAATCATTTGTCCATGTCAGACCTTTCTGTAATATTTTAACATCACTGAGGGACTCTATATGATTGCACCAAGTTGACAGTTCTCTGCAAACTTGATAAGCCACAGGCCATCTACATTTGCCTGGACTTCAGATAAATAGTTTCCAAATACTAGAGGGCCCAGCACAGATCCTTGTGGTACTCCACAGTTATCTAGGCTACTGGTGGAGGTGAGCACCCCAACTTTG
The DNA here is from genome assembly GCF_019279795.1 of Protopterus annectens. NCBI lineage: Eukaryota > Metazoa > Chordata > Ceratodontiformes > Protopteridae > Protopterus > Protopterus annectens. The sequence continues at coordinate 1,568,677,168 of NC_056728.1, read as the reverse complement.
ACAGGGTGCATTCTGTCAGTGAGCCAGTTGGCTACCCATCTAGTAATGTATGGGTTAAAACCCAGATGGGAGGGTTTCTGTATGACACCTTAATAGGGGATTGTGTCAAAGAGCTTGACTAAATCAAGATAGGTGGTATATTCTGTTTTCCCTCATGCAGGTCTTTGGGGACATTATCAAAGAATTACACTTGGTTTACTAAGCAAGATCTACCCTTGACAAAACAAATATGGGTAGGGTCAAAAATGTTGAAGGTCACCTATGTACCTGTAGATAAGGTCCATGATGAATCTTTCCATAGCCTTGCAGATAAGGCTGGGTAGGCTTATGGGTCAATAGTTCCTAGGGTCGGGGGCATGGTCAAGATGGCAAGAAATTAGTAGCACAGAAATTTTGCTCTGCTTCTCTTATACATTTTTGACAGGATTACATTTTCATTTTCATCAAAAAATCATTCAAATAAGCTCGAATATCTTGTTGGAAACTTCTTGGGGCATTTTGGTGGAAAAAATAATTTACATTTCAAATATTTTCCTGTCAAAACTTCAGATAAAATTTTATGAAAAGAAGATGAACTACTGTAAAGTAGTTTCATAAGTAGTAGTTTTCACAATAAAATTCAGTGAAGAAAGTGTTACAGTCTATCTTTTGTAGTCTGCCAGACCTATCCTTAAAACTAGATAAACAGGATTCCAAAGTTGACAAAATAAAATAATATTGTACAAAACAGATTGAGTTAATGAAGGAAGTAGTGAAGCAACAGAAATTCCAGTTATCTGCTATGAAGATTCTTTCACTGATGTAGGCAGCAGTCTTACAGAAGGAAAACATAGCATTGATTTTATTCTTCAACAAAACAAGTTCTTAGAAAAAATTGATGACCTGAAGAATAAGGTGAAAAGGAACAACATCCAGCTTGACGTAGTCCTTGAGCAACTAGAAGGAGATAACATGGTAAACTTCTTATCCACTTAGATCCCTAAAACATTAAACCAGATTCCTTAATCATTGTCATTTGGCATAGACAGGGCTCATAGATCTTTGATTGTAGTGACACCAAGCAAAAAAAAAAAAAACTTTCAAATCCAAGATATATAACAGTCAAATGTATTTCTAGTCAAGACAGGGATCTAGTTTTGAAAACTGCCTGATCTGCTTCACACATAAAACTTGGTGATTCTTTCATTCAATTTGACAATCACTATTCCTCTCTAGTGGTTTCAAAAAGAAAAGCTTATATTCCTTTTTTAAAATCACTGAAGAAAGCCGGAACAAAAACTCACCTAATCTTCCTTGCAAAACTAACCCCCAGATTCACTAATCTTCCATTCAGGACTAGCTTAGTCCTGCATGGAAGCACCTGTTTAGGTGCAGGATGGCAGTGCGCCATGCATATTAACAAGGCTTGCTGCCCGAGTCCCTAGGCTTACATAGATCATGTACGAGTGCAGGGGGTGTGTCTGAGAGCAGAGCTCTCAGAATAAACATGCCCCTGAAATGTAGAACAGCAGAACGTGTTAAGAAATGAGAGAGATCGGTAATAGGTGTCCTCATATCCCCACCAAATGTCCCCCATGTGTACAACAGCAACAGTACATATAAATGAAAAAAAAAACCTTTTTATTTATTTTTTTAAAATCCAAGTACAGCTAACCATAGGTGTGCGGGTGTGCCCATTGCTTAGCTACTGTTATAGCAGCTTAAAAGGCTAAGAGGATAACAAGGAAGGTATATGCAACTAAAACAGCACAGCAATAGCGTAGTGGGCAGAGCATTTGCCTTACAAGCAGGCATTCCCAGTTCAAGTCCCACTGCAGCACAGTCTATTTTACATGGCAAAGCATGTTATAACCAATATTTTTGTTGCAAAACACACTAAAAAAACATATATTTATGAACTGGAGTACTGCAAGAAATGCACATGTGAAGTGTCAGTGTCATAATGAATAAGGCTCTAGTAAGTAGGTTTAAGCACAAATAAGCAGTAGTAAGCATATGTAAGCACTAGTAAGTGTGTTTAAGTGCATTTGCATGGGGGTAAGCATTGCCTACACAGATTAAGCAAAGTAGAAGCTAACTGAGTGTAAGAAACTGTAACCAGAAGTAAGTACTGCTTAGCTCCATGCAAACACGGGTAAACCTGCTTACAACTGCTTTAAAGTGCCTTAACCACTCTGTATCCAACAGCCTAAGTTCTGCCCAGCAACAAAATAAACAACTCCTGCAAGGCTCAAACCCAGGACCCTGCACACAACAGACAAAGTGATTTCACACTAAGCTATACCAGACATAAATAAGTTGGATGTTTTCAGAAACATATCATCCAGTCCAGTCATGCAACAGTACAGGGAATGTATACTAGCATCTAGATGTATGTGTGTGTAAATATATTACTATCTAAACCAATACAACATATCTATATATGTAGATATATATATATATATATATTTTCTAAAAATATATACATATATAGTAATATATATATGAACATATATACATGCAAATGCCTACATTGACACATATATGTGTCTACACCTATATGTCTACATGTACACAGCAAGGTACATATGTGTACGTAGGTATATCTCTATGTAGGTATATACGGACATAGTTATATATATGTAAACAGGGTTCCCATTTCAGCCTGAGAAACACATAAGCCTGAAAAATCAAATCCTGAAACCAAAAAAGCCTGAAAATTCAGAATCATGAAAACTCAAAATCCTCTGAAAGCAAAAATCCTGAAAGACCAAAATCCTGAAACTCAAAATCCTGAAAACACAAAATAGACATACTGATGTCATTGTTGTGTGGTGTTTATTATTAGCCCTGGTTGTGTTAGAATTGGTGGGTTGGTTTTGTTATTTATTGGGTTCAGTTGGTTGGTTTAGGGTTAGGGTTAGGTTAGGGTAGGTTAGTTAGGCATTAGGGTTATAGCATGGGGTTATGTATGCAATAGGTTGTTTAAGTGAGTTTTTAAGTGAGTGGTTTAGTCAGGTAGGTGGTGAGTGATGGTTAGGTTAGGGGTTAGGTTAGGGGGTTAGGTCAGGGGGGTATATATTAGTGTTTTTATAGTGATATATACATATTATGTGTTATTTTTTTTTTTTTTTTGAGTTTCATTTTTTTGCTTTTTTCAGTTTTTTGAGTTCAGGATTCTGAATTTTCATGCTTTTGGTTTCAGGATTTTGATTTTCAGGCTTATGATTATATATATATATATATATATATATATATATATATATATATATATATATATATATATATATATATAGAGGTATATATGGCCATACATTTGTAGACAGCAATGGCAGATTAACAAAAACACATATGCCCACATGCACCATTAATGGGGTTGAGAGGCACCACATAGTATACATCTTGTATGAATATGCATCCCCCAGAGCCAAACATGTCTGCCCTGCAACACACTACCAAGTGTTGCAGATCCCATAACCAGGACCTGACACGACATGGGCACAAGATGTTAACAGTACTACATCCCACCTGTATGATGTCAGACTGGTATTTGGTAACATATCATGCAGTACAGTCTGCCTCCCATAGGAAATGTAAAATGTGGAAGCCATCAACATCCCCAGGATACAGATACACAGACACAGATATGCAGATACATATATATATATATATATATATATATATATATATATATATATATATATATATATACACACACACACACACACATATATATATATATATATATATATATATATATATATATATATATATATATATATATATATATATATATATATATATACACATATATGTGACTACACATACACATGCAGATATTTGTACAGTAAGATACATATGTAGAAGGTGCACACAATATGGAACAGCCACTATGCCTACAGTTAACACCTGAACAACTGGACACTGTATAAGTCACCCATACAAATAACAATTGTTGCCTGAAACATATACCCACAGAGAGGTCATAAGAAAAAACACCACATACAGGTTTGCAGAAATGGAAAACCTTTAATTGTGTACTATTACAGTTCTATATGCCATGCCATATAGCTGTTCAGACACTGACATCCATATAAACAGAGTAATGCAACTGTGAGACAGTTATACTAATACAGTAGTCTGGAAAGGTTCACAACTGTTGCTGTCCAGGCCAAGCCCTTCAAATTGTACAATAGTGAAGACAGACTGGGCCACAGGATACCAAACAATCAACAGTATGTAATGTAGGTGCATAGTTCAGCAGCCTCTAATTACACTCTGTACAAAATCACTAGGTGGTAAAGACGTCATGTGACCAAACGGGTTGTAACTGTTACATAACAAGGCATAACTGACACCATCACAAGCACACTGACAAACAGAACAGTTTGTATGGCAGGAGGTAGTAGGCTTGCATTAACCCAATTTATGTAAGTAATGTAAATATAGGTGAAGTATACGGTACTGTACATCCAGATACCTTAAGGCAGCTCACCCCTGATACCCCCACATTTTGTAACAGCCTAGGTCATTTATTGTGCTCCCCCCCAGACTTAATAATACAGGGCCATATACCACTGTTGCATACACTGTCCTCTGAAGTGCATAAGGGCACACATGTATTGTGTAGGTGATGCCCACACATATATGGTCCCAGCCCCACCGTATGTGTGGGGGATACAACAGCAGTGAACTGATGGCAGCAATGGCAGTGAGATATACTCAAAGCCCACTACAGAACAACCCCTGACAGCATGTCATATGTGCAAAGCTTGGTATGTAGGTGGAGGACAGAGGCTGGAACTCAGGCACATATGTGGAAAACTATTGCCATACACTAAGCAAGTTTCTGGTATTACAGGATAGTCTGCAACATACCCTCAGTCAGGGAACTGAGGTTGGAAACAGAAATGGATGTAGCCATGTACTGATAGCACTCAACACACACACTGCCAGTGAATTATCTGACACAGAACCTGTGTGGTGGACAGTCAAAACATGACAGGCGCACCTCTGGCCACCAAGAGGATAGGCCCACAGTTGAGAGCTATGCAGACAGACTGCATTCCAAGTAAACTAGTATGTACACACACCCTGTAGCACCAGTACTATGCAAAGCATAACACAGCTCTACTCACACTCTGTCTGTATTTCCTGAACCTCTTACAAATATGTAGCTGCCTTGAGTGTGCCGGTTCTCCTGTAAGAGGTATTGCTACCTGCTGTTTGTAACACTGATGCCACACACAGGAAGGACGTCTATCACACAGGAAAGGTAAAGGGACCACGCCCACATAATGTAGGGATTTATAGTAGGTGGTTGACTTGACAGTGGTAACTGGAAGTACTACACATGGATAATCACATATATATATGGCTATCTGGATAATTATATGCACATATATTTCCACCATATTTCCTGGACATGGAGTGCAGCCCTGCCCCAGCCTGTATAGTCCCAACGTCATAGTGCAAGGGGATGTCAGGTATGTATAGCAGGTATATTAGTAGACTATTGCTACTGTCATTGGAATTGTCTTCACAGACATGGTATGTGTGGGAGGTCACATCTGCTTATAACATGTGTGCCACTGGCTAGTGATAGACATCCTAAGGACATCATAGTAAAGAACCGCTGCTAGCATGTAATGCCCCTGTGGACTGCAGCAGAGATATTGGCCAATATATGTGGACATTCTGACATACTCTGTACAGTCCAGAGGTATACACATAACCCCTTAGTGCACATATGTACCATGCCTGACAATATGGATATAGACAGCCATGTAGATGGGTATAACACATAACAACTGGTATACATTTGCCACTATAGGTTATGCATTCAAACATCCCTGTCTGGCCTGATACATAATAACCGCTGGTACAGGGGTGCCATTGCCACATACTACCCACTAAATATTGACGTACATCCGTACAGCATCCCACTGCTCTGTCTGACATACATGACTGTTAAGGGAGGCCTGACAGCAGTACATCTGGCAAGTATCTGCACATAACATCTCACTGGGTAAGTACACTAAGCTGCTAGGCATGTAACAATGCACTGTGCAGGCTACAGGCACACTGGTTCAACACTGGCTTACATCTCATACCTGCATATATAGCAGGCTCTACAGGCATGTCACAGCACAAGGTAAGATACACCTGTGTGAAAGTGCATAACCACAACCAATGTGAGCACAGCCACAGCCACAGCCACATATGTTAAGCTAGCATAATATTACAGTATATGGACTATCTGTTTGACACCATCCTCATATGTGTCACTCACAGACTGACCCTACATATACTGGGCTGCTACACAGTTTGGTCTGATGGCTGTCTGTGGTATGGGACATGTGTGTATGACCCTACAAACATGTACGCCAATACAGTACCATACAGTGGAGCAGCATGTAACATCAGATAGGATGGGACCTAGAACAATGACATCTACCACAGTCCGTACACAGGCTAAAGTACATATTAACAATACACACACTGTCGACATTCACCATAAGAACACAGACCTCAGTACTGTACATACATCCACAAAATGTCCAGGTTATGTCATCAAATATAACCCCTACTGTACATAACATGTGCAACAGTTTGATATCTCACTGGCTTCTTATCAGATATGCTGACACTAATTATGGTGTACAGCACATATGCACCACTTCATGCACGACATATGTGCAAAGGTTGACAGAGTTGTGGCTGGAAGCACATACACAGGGCCAATATTGACATGTTGCTGTGATAACCTCATACATTTACTGTTGTAACAGGGTTTGTTGCAACATATGTCCTACGAGGGAAATTAAGTCAGTAACTGTCAAAGCGTTCACCATCTACAGACTGCAATCCTCACACTACCTTCTGCAGTCCACAGATAGATGCTCCATGGGTAACACATGAAACCAAAGGCACAACACACTGCCCAGTCTGCAGATGACCTTGCAGATGGGGTTTCCTCATAAACATGACACTGACATGGCAGGTATTGAGACATGTAGGACAGCCATATCCACACACACACACACACACACACACACACACTGTTAAACCAACATTACTCCAAATGCAGTATAGCAGCACTTACAGTCTGTAGTTAGGTCAGGCACATCTCCCTCCTGTGTGTTGCCCTGTTTCCACAGTGTATGTTGTTAGAGGTAAATCCCCAATCCATCTGAGATGCTGTTTGCCAAACAACGGATCTAGTTCCTGCTCACAGTGAATGGAAAGGGCCATCACTAACATGATGTTCCTAGATACTGGAGTGTGTTTCCATGCAGTTGGCTATGGGAATGTTACCACAGCTGTTCCACATGCAATCAGCTAGAGGAGGGCTGCAATTCATGCAGAGGCCATCAGCTGATCATGAGCATCACTTAAAATACACATGCTGCTGCCTAAGCAAAGCAGATGTAGGTCTCCACATCCACCAGACAGGGAGTGGGAGAGGCAGACAGAGGCAGAGACAAGTCAGGGAGGGGTGGGAGAGTAAAACTTAAGCATGTTTGTGTCGCACACCTACCAGCAAATGGTATCAAACCCCTGACAACTATGTAGTGCTATTACAGTTCTATGCAGTTATTGGATGTGCCACATGGGTTACCTGTTGGGGAAGCCCTCAGAACATATATATGATGGTGAGTGATATCTGCAACAGGGATATGGTAGCTATACGGTAGGTGACGTACACATGCCTGTCTGCATGAACAGGTGCCAGCATCAACACAGCCACACTCTCACAGGGATGCACACGCATTGACACACTTGGCAGGGCCAGGATTACAACCCATCAGTAATGGGATTGCCACAACACATCACTGTGCAGATATCACATGCACCACACGGGCCATATGGAGGTTGTATGGAGAAAGGGTATGGGTAGGTGTCTGACATCAGACAGCATGCTTCAGTATGCCCATGGGGGTTGTAGGGAGTGTGGATGTGAACATAAGCACCATACAACACACACACAAACACACAGGGTGCTAGAACTGACATGCATGGGTGCATGTCTGCAAGGGTGTGTGGTGTTCGACTGTGTCAGATGGCTGTACAAGGCTATGCAATGGGTATACATTGGCATCAGACCACATGACAATGGTCTGCACTGTGGATCAGGGCTGTAGTGTCTGCAGTTGCCCACACAGGTGGGTATTGTATCCCCCACCCAGTCACCTAGGTGACTATTGTGTGTGGCCAATGCTGTGCATCGCTTTCCATGTATGTGGTCCTTAGACCATGACATGGATGGCATCTGGGATGTGCACACCTTCCACATGCATGTACAGTGACATGTTAACTGTACCTGGGGTGTCTGGCCCATGTTGTGAACACAGATTATCATCAGATGTGCCAGTCTTGCCCACCTGTGGTGGGAACTGGTAATGGGCAGCAGGTTTACCCTGCACCTACATTGATAGCATGTTAACAGCATTCCCTGGTGTCAGTGGCATCTGTCAATACAGCACAAGTTGTCAGGCATGGTATGTCCTTTGTGGGTCACATGTGATGGCACCACAGGTGTTGCAGGTGTCCATTGGGAAACATGGGGAAGGTGCACTGCCTGCATGTATGTGCATATTGGACAGATGGACAGGGTGCCATGCCCTCTGTAGCCCACTGCTATCACCCCATAGTTACTATCAGTGGCCAATAAGCAGTGTACTACCTACATATTGACTGTTGCCTAGGCATGTCTATGTGTATGAGACATGGGTTAAGAGTGTGCTCTAGCTAATAGTGGGGTTGCTAACTGTGATTGCTTGGTCTTGATGTCACATGTATGGATATGGCTTTGCACCTCAGCCTCTCAGCTATTTCACATCTGTTATCCCTGTATGGTGGACATTGTGATATATAGTAGGGCCACCATATAAGAAATATGCAAAACCTGCTACACATTGACTACACACTCACACCCTTCTCCACAGAAGATATGAGTTACACACACACACACACACACACACACACACACACACACACACACACACACACACACACACACACGCACACACACACACCTATCATGTATGGGAGTAGAACTCCTACCCTAGTTGATTACACTACACCACTACGCAGTTATAGTACACGCCACAAAGATTACTGGAGTACTCTTTCTCCAAAGGTGTATAGTACATTGGATGACATCAGCAGGATTGCCAAAGTGGGACATTCAAATTTTAGTAAGTGTGAAAAGCCTAAAATGCATTGCTTCTTACACAGACAGTGACACACACACAAAACATCCCCAACTGACATGTGTGGGTATAGAACCCCTAACAGAGATTTATATCACACTACATCATGGAGCTGTTATAGGTCACACCACAGAGATTACTGGAGAATTCCTTCCCCAAAGGTGTATTTCACAATGAATGACATCAGCAGGATTGCCAAAGTAGGCCATTTGAAATGTACTGAGTGTGACTAGCCTAAAATGCATTGCTCCCTACACAGACATTGAAACATGTACAAAACATCCAGAACTGCCGTGGGTGGGGTTGGAACCTTACCACAGTTCTAAATCACACTATAGCAGTACACAGTTGTGGCATGCACTACAGAGATTACTGGGCTGCAACCTTCCCAGAGGTGTATTTCTAGGTGGGTCACATCAGCAGCCTTGCCAAAGTTAAGCATATGAATTGTAAGGAGTGTGAGTACCCTAAAAAGCATTGTACTCTACACAGAGAGACACACGCTTGCCATGCCTGGGATTAGAACACCTACTTAACTACATTATCACACTATAGCAGTATGCAGTTACAGGATGCGTTATGGAGATTACTAGGCTAGACCATTCCCAGAGCTGTATTTCTAGGTGGGTGACATCAGCAGCCTTGCCAAAGTTAAGTATATGAAATGTAAGGAGTGTGAGCACCCTAAAAAGCATTGCTTTCTACACAGACAGAGTCAGACACATACATTTGTCATGTCTGGGATTAGAACACCTACCTAACTACTTTAGCACACTACAGCAGTATGCAGTTACAGGACATGCTACAGAGATTACTGGGCTACAATCTTCCCAGAGGTGTATTTCTAGGTGGGTGACATCAGCAGCCTTGCCACAGTTAAGTATATGAATTGTAGGGAGTGTGAGTACCCTAAAAAGAATTGCTCTCTACACCGTCAGACACTCACACACACACACACACACACACACACACACACACACACACACACACACACACACACACACACACTTGCCAAGTCTGGGGTTAGAACTCCTACTGAACTAGTTTATCACACTACAGCAGTACACAGTTATGGGACACACCACAGAGATTACTGGGCTATAATTTTCCCAAAGGTGTATTTCACATTGGATGACCTCAGCAGGCTTGTCATAGTAGAGCTATGGGGAGGGCAGTGTGTGTGCATGGGCCATAACCCATTCAACTAGGGGTTGACATGCCACATGCGGGCACACACGGGGTCATATTTCACAGGTACATGTATACAGCTGCTAGATGACTACTTCCTTGTTCAGTCATGTTGCACAGCTGGCACGTGCACCACATAGTCTGTAATGCTGACAGATACTGGTGGCTAGTATCTGCAGTGAATGACATCTGCACCTCATGTGTTTGGGCCCCTTTAGCTGTGTGCTGGGTGAGACAGGCCTGGATGACTCCTTGTCACAGTCACCCTCTTCCACACATATATGTACATCTACTTTTGGTATATTATATGTGATTTCCTAACATATATGTCTGTATTTCTATCCACTGTGTGTGCAAGGCATGAGTGGTGCATATTGACGAGTGTCTGCACTAACAACTGCAACTGCCAGATATGTCTGGTCCACTGGTGTTTGCAGACATGGCCTTCATGTATTTAAGTGTGTGAGCATGCCCAGTATGGCTGTCTGTATTGAATGTGTGGACCATGTCCAGGTAGTTTGTGCTGCAGTGCTGACCTTTGTGTTGTACACCGACAGGTAGCATGCTGTCTCTGCAGGGTATCCATCGATCATTTGGCTTTGATTGTTACTACATTTCTGCATAGCAGGGGGGGGCACACCTGACTGTTCCGACATTTCTACACAGGAGTGGGGGGGCACACATTACTATTGTAATTATACATATATATATATATATATATATATATATATATATATATATATATATGGATTCACTTCAGAAGCTCGAATTTACAAAATCTCAAACTGCAAATAACCGTAAGCAAAAGATCAAGTTTCGTAAACTTGAACTTCTGAGGCAAAACCAAAAAAAAAAAAAAGACAAACTTTGCTTTTGCCCCCCTGCACCCCCACACCCCCCCTACTTAAGTATACCAACTCCAAGATTGTGCTACAGTGGGGAAATGGGAAATCTCCCATCTTGCGCTGTATGTAGAAGCACAGAATGGGAGATTTCTCATTTCCTGTCAACACCCAAAAAAAAAAAAAAAACATTACGTACACACAGAGCGTACAAGAATCCTTGCCTCTGTATGCACGCAATGTATAAGGTAAGTAAACTCTTATTTTTACACACTACACATCTTTGATTTACTGAAATCTCGATCATATGGTCTCGACCATATGACATTCGAGATTTCAGTAATTTGATTATGTGAAGTGTTCCCATATATATATATATATATATATATATATATATATATATATATATATATAAAACTAACTAACATTACTAATGTTATTATATTACTATGTAGGATGGGGGGCACACTTGACTATTACTACATTTCTACACAGGATTGGGGGGGCACACTAGACTGTTATTACATTACTATGTAGGATGGGGGCACACCTGACTATTTCTACATTTCTACACAGGATTGGGGGGGTCACACCAGACTGTTATTACATTACTATGTAGGATGGGGGGCACACCTGACTATTACTACATTTCTACACAGGATTGTGAGAGGCACACCAGACTGTTATTACATTACTATGTTGGATGGGGGGTGGGCACATCTGACTATTTTTACATTTCTACACAGGATTGGGGGGCACACCTGACTGTTATTACATTATTATGTAGGATGGGGGGGACACCTGTCTATTTCTACATTTCTACACAGGGTTGGGGGGCCCACCTGACTGTTATTACATTACTATGTAGGATGTGGGGGGCACATGAGACACTTGTACACATTTGCTATGATTGTACTGGTATGTCAGTTACTCTATTTCATTCTGCATTGCTAACTATCATGCTGACTAGAGGCATACCAGAGTACTACAGATCATGGCTTTGGTTGTCCTACATATTATTGTCTGACTTCTTACCCTTCAGAACTAACATCCCACTGCCTGCCCTGCTGTGGTCTGTCTGTGTAGGCCTGGGGGGGAGGTTAACCATAGGCATCATTCAGGGGCCATGGCACAGGCTCTGTTTGGGTTTGTCTACACCTGTCCATCTGGCTGAGACTGTTGTTGGGTATGCAAACCGTCCTGACTGGCATGTGTGGTTCATATGGGCACACTGTCACTCAGCACATTTCCTGCAGTGGGTTTTGTCACCCTGTGTAGTACTGACTACTATGGTGACTCCAATATGTGTTACAGATGTCATGGTGCCACTATGGGTGTCTACTGTCTGCTGCCATAACATTCAGCCACCAAATTCCTTTGTATGCTCGCATCCATACCATAGCTACTGGTAACGACACATTCTACTCCATTTGGCAATTGGTAGGTTGATTGACTTACCTTGAGGGTGTGCCAGACGTGCAGATGGTGCTGGAGGGCTGCCCATGTTGGATGCACATAGTACATTTCCTACACATGGTTGAGCATAGGTAGTGTCATGTTTTTCATCCCTTTTACTGTATATGTGATTCAGAGAGAGGTGTCATTCCCTGGGTCCCTAGTGTGTCAGTGCATGTGCTATGTGTTGCCTCTTTGCCAGGGCCAGGGCATACTGGGCACGCCTCCTTCTGCCTACTGGGGAAGGCTCAGGTTGTTCCTCCTCCGAGTCACTCTGTGCCTGTGCAGGCCTTAGCATTGGTGAGAGGGCTGTGTGACCCTGCCCCATGCTCTTCCTGGTGCAGCTGTTTCCACAGGATCATATTGTGTAGCATAGCACATACCATAACAATTTGAGTACATGTAGCTGGTCAATACTGCAAGACTCCACCGGATGTGTCCAGACAATGGACCCGTGACCTGAGCATCCCAAACACACGCTCCATTATATGTCTGGCCTGTGCTTATGCCTCATTATGGCATTGTAGTTCAGGTGTGTGTGCATTTATGATGGGTGTCATCAGCCATGGCTCCAGTGTGTACACAGCATCCCCCACTAGGTGACCTTAGGGGATGTCCCCACTGGCAAATCTGTGGTACAGCTGCGTCAGATGCCATATGTGGGAATCGTCATAGCTTCCAGGGCAACCAGCACACACATTCATTATAATGCCCTGGGCATCACATATGACCTGGCAGTTGATGGAGGGGATGCCCCTGCAGTTGATGTAGGCCCTACCTTGCTCACCGGGTGGTGCTTTCATGCATATGTACATACAGTCTATAGCACCCACTACCCCAGGGTATTCTGCTATTTGGTGGAAAAGACGCATATTGCTAGTCAACACCTCACAGGTGTTAAGGAAATATACGTGCTCACTGGCATGTGCTGACATGGCATCCAGGAACTGGTGGAATACTCTGCATGCTGATGCCTGTGAGATCCCCATGATATCCCCAGTTGTGCTTTGGAAGGTACCTGTGGCTAGTATACTTAGGCCTACACATACCTTAGTATCCACTGGGATGGATTCCCCTCGGTCTGTTTGGTGTGTCAGGTGTGGCCGGCACAGCTCAACAATTTGCTGTTGGAGGTCTCTGTCCATCCTATAGTGCTCCACTATCTCCAGCTCATGTAGCCCCTGGTAGGTTACCCTGGGTCTGTACACTCTTCTCTGTTTCCTCACTGTGGGTTGTTTGGCAGCATTCACATCCTCACCACCTTCAGCCTCTTGCACATGTTGTCCTATGTTGCCTGCTGCAGCCCTTCTCATTTTGTATGTTTGTTTGTTAAAATTTCCCTGCTTGTTTACACTGGTGGTGTAGAGTATGAAAAAAACAGAGCGGAAGGTGTTTGCTTAGTTTATAGTAGTGTTCTGGGCTGGGCTGGTCTGCTGCCTATGTATCTGTCTGATTCTGATACATTTCACCTACCAGCTAAGCTAGCTCTCCTTGATTACCTTCCTACTGCTGTTTTCACTTCCCGTTGCTTCCCTGTTTAAGCCCGTGAGTGCACTGTTCAAACAGAGTGCTCAGATGTGCACACTGCTGCTATTTCCTGGTTTAACTTCTTTTTTCTTCCTGTAAAACCTGGTGATCTGGCACACACACCCACTTAGGCTTTGTAAAGAGTGCTAGGCAGGTTTAGACACATCCCCTAGCAAAGCCGTGCTAAGCTAGGAGCAAACCCGAGCCACAAAGCTCCAATCCTCTTACAGTATGCCTGACACCCCCCTCCATGATGTTACCTAACTCCTAGGCTTGCACCAAGCTATTCCTACTGTTACACTGTTGGGACCTGACTTACATGCTGGGGAAAACTGGGATTCACTATCATTCCTCACATTTGTATAGGATTGCCTGCTGATGCATAGTTCCATGTCTCACACTGAGCCTCCACACTTAGCAACCACTACTCACTGGCCAGGTTTGTCTTTTGTCTGCCAGTGACTTGCATGACAGAATACTGATTTTAGTTAGAATGCTTATTTTAGGTTTATTTTATTATTTCCCCCCGATCCCTATGCTTAAACAGCCGAGATTGGCTAAAAAAAATAAAATTTTTTTGTTTATTTTTTTTTTGTTTGCAGTGCCAATGGCCTTATACTTGGCCATTGACATGCTTACTACTTGAAATGCAGCCTTTATTCGGAGCTGTCATAGCTCCGTTTTGGATTTTGCAGAAATGTACTCAGTTACTAACCGAGTACATTTCTGCAGATAGCACTAGTCTTGCACTGACTGTTGCAAGCTTCCTGGATTGCAAAATCACCTAATTTGCATGGATTTCACCTGCAAATGGGGTGATTTGCATACCAGGGCTTAGTCCGTGCAAGATTAGTGCAAGAGCGCTCGTGCACGCCCCTGCAGGCTGTTCCTGGATCACACGGGAGACATATTGCATGCTTGAGCTTCTGCACCGATCTTGCACTGAATGCAAGCTTTTGAGAATCCTGGAGTAAGATTATTCTTGTCAGAGGGGGAAAAAGCATTTTTAGAAGATGCAGTTTCCGTCATACAGAAAAATAATTTACTTAATTCTACTGATGATATAAACCTGAGTGTATATTTAAAAAAGACAGGCTACAAGGAATGATTGGTCAGTTAAAGAGAACAAAAAAAAATCTCATGGACCAATGAAACTACATTTATATTGTAATTGTCTTAAAATAGGCTGTTTCTGAAACATCTTTTAAATGAAATCACCTAAAGGTAATACTTTTCTATTTCATTACATTCATTTCAGTTTACAAGTCTCCCTGTTACTGTAATATTTCAGCTTTTCCACTAGAGGGAGGAAAGTATATGGTAATAAGCTTATTTTAACTAAACTATTATGAATCTAAAGGAAAATACAATCCTCAAACAGTTTTAATTTTTGAATTCCTTTTGCTTTCTTTTCTGTCCTCTCACTTTTTCCTTTTCAACAATAATTTAGTAATTGAGTAACTTTAATAGAATAAGTCTGTTTGTGGGCTAGTTTGACTGTTGGGAAATGTTTGTGTGTGTGTGTGTAGAAGGGAATGTTAAAACTCTTCACTGTTTTAATTTTTAATACTTAACACAGTATTTACATAGGATCATTAGATCATAGGAAGTTACTAGGCTATTGGCCCTGAGGCTCTTACAAGCCTAGCCTAGAATTTAGCCCATGTTCCAACAAGTCAGCACCTGATGCCCCTGTCCAGTAGGGACACAGGTGGAATCCCAGGGGTATATTTTCTGTTCTCCATCCAGTTATCCAGGTTGCACTTAAAAGGGTTAATGAGGTACTCTGCTTTACGTGGAAAGGGAGTCTATTCCACGGAATGGGGAGTCTCCGGGACAATAATCTGTCCTGCCAGCAAGTCCTATTGATATCACACACCAGGCTGAGGTCGCACATGCAGGTTACTCGAGTGGAGCTTGACTTGCAGATATGAAGCAGTCCCATCAAGGTGGGATCTGAGATTGCTTTGTATGCCAAACAGAGGTCACCTCTGAGGAGTCTGTAGGAGACTGAGTAGAGAGACAGGGCTTTTAGCCTATATGCGTAGGGTAGATGTTTGAGGCTCTGGATTCTCCTGGTGAGGAACCTCTGTGGTCTCTCCAGCTGCTGCATGTGCTTTGTGAGGTACATGCCAAAAGGGGCATTGCATTCACTAATGGGTCTTATAAGGAAAGAATACAGGAATGTTATGACCACCTTGGCCCTGGATGAGATACCCTTACTAATGAGGTGAGCTATGTAGAAAGCGTTCCTTACAACAGAAGCAATATGGTGGTCAAATATCAGTTTGCTATCAACCTGGGTGCCCAAGTGTTTAGGACCTTGTTATTAATGCATATTTTATGGGGACATCACTTTCCCCAAAGGGGATGATGATGCATTTTTTGGCGATCAGTTTCAGGCTATATTTCTGGCACCAGTCATTTGTTTGGGTGAAACTCTCTTGGAGGATGTCCACATCAATAAGGGAAATTATGACAGCATCCAGGTTGCAATCATCTGCAAACGTGGTCAACCATAGCCCACTGGTTTTGGCCTGCACCTCAGAAAAGTATATCCCAAAAAACAAAGGCCCAGAGACCAATACCTGGGATAAACCACTCATTACAGGTTGTATGCTTGAGCTGGCTTTCCCAGTTTTGACTAGGTGGGTTCTATCAGTGAGCCAGTTTGCTACCCATCTGGTAACATATGGATTGATGCCTAGTTGAGAGAGTTTATCTATTATACTCAAGTGGGGAATAGTATCAAAGGCTTTGGCCAGGTCAAGGTAGGTGGTGTGCACTATCTTCCCCTCATCCATGGCTTTTGTGACTGTCTCAAAGAAGTCAACCAAATTTAACAAGCATGAACTCCCCTCAATGAAACCAAACTGTGTGGGTTTGAGTGTTTGTAGGTTGCCAATGTCCTTGTTAATGAGGTCCATGATAATCCACTCCATGGCTTTGCAGATCAAGCTAGTTAGGCTGATGGGTCTATAATTTCCTGGATTGGTGGATGCTCCATCCACCTTTGTGCAAAGGGATGACAGTGGCTGTCCTTCACTTGGCTGGGATGAAGCCAGTACTCAGGCTTTGGTTGAATAGGGTGCCTAATGGTGCTGCAAGTTCCTGCCTGAGTTAATGTGGGCTGTAGCCTGGGATGTTGTCAGGTCCCATGGAGGCTGCATTTTCTGCCTTTGAGAGGGCAGTGATGACTTGCTCCCTAGAGATAAGGAGAGGGGGGGCAGGTGCTGGGGATGTCCTGATTTACTGATGGAGGACAGGGGGTGAAGTTTTCACTGAACCTGTCTGCCAGCAGGTTGGCTATAGCTATGGTATTTGTGTATGTAGTGTCCTTGACCACCAGTTCTGAGCAGATCTGAGTGCTTCCCTTGAGATTGCAGACATATGTGAAGATAGCCTTGTGATTGTCTTAAGTAGATGTGCCCAGTTTGGACTCAAAGTTTACTTTGGAGGATTTCACTAGTGCTCTTACTTGTTTGTTCAGCCAAAGGAGAGATTGCTTCCGATTAGGCAACTGTTCCTTCTTGGTCCTGGACATAATTTTTTCCTTTTATTATAGAGTTTATTTATTGCAATTGTTAAAGTCAATCATTTTCTGTTTGTATTAAGGCATCATTCTGGGTGACGGTAGAATGCTCCTTAAGGCTAGGAACATACCTGTCTGGGATATATATTCAGCGAGCTTGATCATGTCTCCTTTCATATAGTCCATGGAGTTACATTTTAGGTCATTCATACCAACATGGACTATGACAAAGTCATAACAGTACCTTTTGTTGAGAGACTTGAGCGCATGGATGATATGGTGGATTCTGGCACATGACAAACAACTAATCGTGACTTTCTCCTTATCCAGCCTGGTGAAGGGCATATCCGTGTGTCTCACAATGGAGTCTCCTATGACTAATATGTTGGGTTTATGTGTAGGCCTTAGTGGCTGTGAAATACAGGTGTGCGGACTATGTGTGATGTGTGGTGTGGTGGGCAGTGGAGTTTGCATGTGTTTTTGCCTTGGAGGTCTCTTTTGTTTGGGTATGCTTTTATTGAGGACCTCTGCATATGTGGATGTGTGTTGTGTAGGTGTGAATGGTGTTTGAGGTGTGGTGATTTTGTTGACAACCATCACATTACCAGATATACGGGTTTTGTGAGGGAGACAGCATTGACTCTAGGTTCTTAATGTAATTGCATCTCTCACAAATTGGGGTCCTAGGTGGTAGTAGTAGAGGGTTGTACATGTACATGAGGAAATTGCTACACTGTCTCAGGATGCCCATATCAACCAGACTGGCAGGAAAAAGCATAGGAAAGTCTCCATCCATATTTGTCAGAAACTGAGGGAGAGAGGCCAGAGAGAGCTAAGAGGGTAAAGAGTGTAAGGTCTAAGAGTAGTACTACTAGATGATCACACAAGTACTACTATGGGAAGATTTGTAGCTGGAATACCTCACAAATGGTTAAAAACAGTGCAGCTGCAGCTCTGGATGCAGTAAATCTGTATCCAGACAATGCTACTCAATTTAAGGGTTAAGAACACAGTAAAACTCACAAAAAGCACAGATTAACCACTTACAGATAAAACAGAACTCACAGTAAAAAATACAGTTAAGCAGTAATGAAATGCAGTAAAATGCAATTAAACTGTAATTAATTGCAGTAAATAGCAATGAAATACAGTTAAACAGAAATGAAATGAAGTTAATCAGTAAACTGCCTTAAAACAGTGTAAATATGATAAATTAACTCACAATCACAATAGTAAAAAACAGCTCAAATAAAGCAACAATTCAGTAGAATAATGTCATCAATTTAATAAGGCAAATGACAAGCAATAACAAATGTGGCAAGCTAAATGCAGTTGAACACCTATGCACACGCAAAATGAAGTAGAAGACGCACAATTGTTTAAGTAGAAAGTGAGAAGACACGATAATTCAAGGTTAAGAGGCTAAAGGGGTGGGCCTTCACAACTGATCTCACTGTACTCAGTAGAATGAGCAGATGTAATGAGACTGGAGGGTGTGTCCAATATCAAATTTATAGTAGAGGTGGGCAACTCGAAAGCCACCAAGCTTTAATACCACAACAACAGTTGGGCAGGTCGGTGGGATACAAGATCAGAACAGAGGTAAGGATTGAATTCATTTAGCCTAAACAGCAGTCATACAGCTTACACAGCTATGCAACAAATATTATTTTAGTTAATCAGAAGTGCAGAAAACAGTTGAAAATAAGCACTTATCTTTTGTAGTCTCACAGCAGTTTTTGTAAAACAGCAGAGCAAGGGCAGAAGGTCTAACTCAATGCAGCTTTAAGCAAACAAGTACAAACTGGTTTAAACAATGGCTATTTAAGGCAGAGAAATAGGAACCAGTCAAATTATCCAATCAAAAAAACAGCCTTATGTAGTAACTCTAGCCAGATCAGACCGGACTGAATCCCCCGTCCCACGAAGAAACAGTTTGGTCTTTCTAGACAAAAGATTGTACTACAAGCTCAAAAGGTCAGAAATAGTAATATATATTCAGCTCTATGCTAGTGTTTTTCAAGTACAGCAACAAGTAAAATATACAGAACAGAGAAACAAAGATAGTGTCAGTGTTACTGACAGTGGGGTATAGTCAAAATGTGTGCACTGATGTGCTTTTAATCCCCTTTTCTTTCTAGTGATGTTATTAAGGTTGTTTAACCTGCCCCTGCTTACTTGATGTTAATAAAAAGTCTTTCAGTTAAAATGTGGCTTGCAGAATGTGCCCATGAGCCTTCTGTGTTTAAAGACTTTTTCATTCTGTTTTGCCACTGAATTACTTCAGAAGAGTTTAGAGAATGTTTTCAGCTTGCCTCAGGCTTCTGTGTGTCTCTGCATCACTCTGAATCCTTCCTGAACAGTTCCTGAGTGAGAGAAAGTGCAACATGACATTTAACTCCTCAGAACCAGGAAGCTTTCAGAACACAGAAAAGGATTGCTAAAATGGACTTTTAAATGCTCTTTAAATGCTCTAGCTTTTAAAATGATATTCCCCAGTATTAAAGACAAACTATAACCAGTGCAATTTAATATAATAGCAATTCATTAGACTTCTGAATGGCTTATTTTAGCTATATACACCTGGAACATCTGTTTAATTATTGAAGGAGAAAACAAGTGAAATGATACACAAAGGGTACATATTTGATTTGGGACACATATAGGTGTTCCCATTATTCCTCAAACGCAATGCACAAATGTACAATTAATAGTCGAGTGGAAATGTCTGTTAAATATTTTCAACATTAATACAGAGAGTCCTGCTCCTTCTGTAGTTGGTACACTTTTTTAATGTAATTCTGAAGTTTTTAATAAGTATTATTCCTAGCTAAAGCATTTGTTCATGCAAGATAATGCTGTAGCACCACTTTATTAGTCAGAAGACTCAGATATGTGTTTTATGTAGGGAGAAGTGGAATAACATGAGTTGAAAAATACATACAATTTCATTAAGATAACTTAAATTTCTGTATAAAACGCAGACATTAGCAGACTGCTTTACATTACAATTCAACCTTTTTAGATAATGAATATGAATGTAAATAGCCAAAATATATGCAGGCTGTTTTCACAAGTCTCTAGTCTGTGTGAGAGACTAAAGGAGAATTCGTAATCATTTATGAGGTTTTATAGTGAATGTGGTGGAAATATAAGTAATTTGCATAGGCAAAATGTTAACATAGATACTGGTTCATAACCTTTTTACAAAGTGTAATAAGTACAGGTAATCTGTTTGTTATACAATGTTGTACATATAGGACATGAGTGTTATTCTGGTTAAATTACAGACGTTACAAACACGCCAAACCTCTCACGTGGAGCGATGCACGGCCAACCAAACTATTTAAATCACACAACGGCCAGCAAATTATGTTCCAAAAGTATTTTATTGATGAATATACATAGGATATAAAATTATATCCTGCTCCAAACCGGTTTCGGTTACCCTTCTTCAGTGGAGCAATGAAATATGTAAAAAAAGCCAACCATAGTACCTGATCCCATTTTATGGTGTCAGTCAACACAATCAACCAATCGAAATTCAAATTTCAACTTTTTGTATTAAATGGAACCAGCACCCCATATAGTGAAAACACAGATTGTTATATGAACCTATTCAAAAACATTATATATAATCAACCATAAACAAACATTAACATGGTAACATACCTAGATATACACTAAATAAAGAAACAGAATGTGATGTTAAGGAACATCAATCAAATCACATGACCAGAATCAGATCTTAAATATATAGAACACAACAATTAATAATGTATTAAATGGTCAACAAGAATAAATAAAGACCTACGTCAATATCACATAAATGAGTTGTTGTATAATATACTGGTATTGTGCAGGATCATATATATTATAAAAGTAAAAAAATATATCAAAGTGAATGTACTATAAATGATCATTAATGCCCGGCGGAAATAATGCACCCAAATGTATGATCCAATATTTCTCTTTTTGTGTCAAAATATTTTCCCAACCTTGTTGATGACTCTATCACCAACAATCCGGTCAATAATAGTAAACTTAAATTTTGCCGTGGGATGTTTGACAGTA
Organism: Protopterus annectens; assembly: GCF_019279795.1. Lineage (NCBI taxonomy): Eukaryota > Metazoa > Chordata > Ceratodontiformes > Protopteridae > Protopterus > Protopterus annectens. Next base: position 1,568,655,356 of record NC_056728.1, on the reverse strand, counting down.
TGTAAATAGAGGGCATTAGTAGATTTCTTGTTTCTAATGTTGCTCCTGTGTTCCCCAATTCTGATTTTAAGAGGCCTAGAGGTTTTGCCCACATAAAATGCAGAACATTGACAAGTGGCAAGATATATCACCCAACTCATTGAGCAGTTACCAAAAAATTTTAGGTCGTAGACCTTACTAGTATTGGCACTGCTAAAAGATTTAGATTTATTGATGTCCAAACAGGACATACAATGTCCACAAGGAAAAGTGCCTATCAGTTCTTTGCCCATAATAGTGAGCTGTTTATACCGTGCCCCTCCACTACCATGATGTTTGAAATGTGAAAACATAGAACTTAAAGTTTTGCCTTTTCTGTAAGAAAATTGACAACGTGTCCCAAGATGTTGTCTAAGAATGTCATTAGCCATCAAGATATTCCAATTTCTATCCACCACCCCTCTAATAATCTGATTATTCCTGCCATATGTTGTAACCAGTCTCAAGACCTCATCCCCTTTTTGGTTTTCATGATGGTCCTGATATTGTAAAAGCTGCTCCCTGGTTTTTTTATCAGACCAATATTTAGCAGATTTAATGTCAAAAACAGAATACCCTCTATCATAGAATCTATTAGAAAGATCCAAACTGGCTGTCTCATAGTCCTCCTGACTGGAATTAATTCTTTTGATACGGCGAAATTGAGATTTTGGGATGTTCCGGACAGTGTGGCGGGGGTGCATGCTTGAGGCATGTAGTACACAACAAGAGAAATATTGGATCATACATTTGGGTGCATTATTTCCGCCGGGCATTAATGATCATTTATAGTACATTCACTTTGATATATTTTTTTACTTTTATAATATATATGATCCTGCACAATACCAGTATATTATACAACAACTCATTTATGTGATATTGACGTAGGTCTTTATTTATTCTTGTTGACCATTTAATACATTATTAATTGTTGTGTTCTATATATTTAAGATCTGATTCTGGTCATGTGATTTGATTGATGTTCCTTAACATCACATTCTGTTTCTTTATTTAGTGTATATCTAGGTATGTTACCATGTTAATGTTTGTTTATGGTTGATTATATATAATGTTTTTGAATAGGTTCATATAACAATCTGTGTTTTCACTATATGGGGTGCTGGTTCCATTTAATACAAAAAGTTGAAATTTGAATTTCGATTGGTTGATTGTGTTGACTGACACCATAAAATGGGATCAGGTACTGTGGTTGGCTTTTTTTACATATTTCATTGCTCCACTGAAGAAGGGTAACCAAAACCGGTTTGGAGCAGGATATAATTTTATATCCTATGTATATTCATCAATAAAATACTTTTGGAACATAATTTGCTGGCCGTTGTGTGATTTAAATAGTTTCGTTGGCCGTGCATCGCTCCACGTGAGAGGTTTGGCGTGTTTGTATTTTCTTGTACCTCTCTGGGAGCCATCTTGTTCCTGTCGAGTGTGGGAGAAGACTCATCACCTGGAGGAAGCTTTTTCTAAATCAAGAGAAGCCAACGGATGTCTGTTTTTCTTCCTTTTTTTCATGTATGGTCAGTACTTTGGTAAACCAGTGCTCCGGTTGTGGATTATATATTTGTGCTATATGTGGGTTTGGTGTTTTGGAACATCGTTTCTTCAATACATGACGCAGTCTATTTAGAAGCAAGTTTCGGCTCATTTTGGTGGGCTGAACACTGCATTTACATGATTTGGAACATACAACTTAGACGCAAGCTTCGGTTTATGTCAGACATTATTCCAACTTCTATCTGATGATTTTTGAGTATGGTATGGTCGAACATTGGACATCTTTTTGTTCAGGTTCTGTTTATTAAAGAATATTAGGTCGTCAATACTTTTTTGGATCTATCGTGGACAATTTTTGTATATTGAGCGGGCACATTTGGATCGGCGTACGGAATGTGTTGAATGGAGCGTAGGGACACTATGAATGTACTATGGACATCATTTTGTCTTTGAAAACCATTGTATTATAACTTTTTTGGTTTTCAGTTTAATGTTTTTTGATATGGAAGCATGAGGGGCGCTACGGATAAAGAACAAGGACTCATTTGACTTGCATATTGTATTACTCATTTGTTTAATAACCAGGCAGGGTTTATTATTAAGTGTTAATATTTTTCACTTTATTTAAAACATTCATGTGTGTTTAATATAATTTGGAATACCTTTTGGTTCTAGTCGCTTTTTTCTGGTCTAATAATTTTTACACTATATCAAGACCGAATATTCATATGGTGACGAGTATTGTATTTATATACAAATTAGGTATTCTGGGGTTACATTTGCTAGTCTGCTTGGGGTTTAGCAATGCTTGGGTTTTTTTAGCACTAGGCGCTAGTGTTTTGGTTAACTTTTTTTACTCATTTGAGTACAAAGTGGCTTGTTGAGTGAGCCTTTGTTCTAGTTATATCTCTAGACATACCTAGATATCTATAATATGGTGGTTGGTCTAGGTTGCATATTGTTTGGATTATACAAGCTTTGTGATAATCTATTATCAGGCATGCACTAAAGGTAATTTTGGGTCCATTGTACACCCTGAATTTTGTTGGTGTGTGGTCCTTACCTGATATTATGGTGGGATTATGATAACACGGTTTAGGGTATTTCATGTAAATTTATAGTATTATGCTTCCCATTATTTACCAATAAGTTTATTCTCAAATTGGACGCATTAAACTATTCTTGCATGAGTAACGGTGGGCCCAAACTACTGTTACAATTTGATCTGTTTTGTCAATACTATCATAAGCCTATTTTTGGGTGTTTTTTGCACTCTTTTGGCATTACTTTATGATTCGTTCAAAAGTGCTTGAGAATCGGCTGATCTGTGGTTTTTTGATTTGCAATTGTCTATATTGTATCAGATAGACTTTTTGTGATATCTAAGTGATTGATTGGACTATGGTGATGCCGTATAGTTGTATTTGTAAACCTGTATGGTCCACAGGTCCTTTAGTTATATGGTAACATCAGGATTTATATTTTTAAGTATAAGTATAGGAAGATATTACTATTATATGGTGGTTTATACATCTGTGATCATACTAGGGATATGCAGGTCTGATGCTAGATAAAATATCATACAGGTATTTAGATTGCTTTATGCCTTTTGTATCTTATGGTATTACTAAAAATTATCTATTAATATTTGTATCAACACACTATTATCAGTCTCATTACTAATATTGTGATATAAGACTGAATTTTTTTCACTAGATACTAATATTTTGGATCTATTTTGCATTACCTACATTCTGATGGTCTGATGTTGTTTATCTTGCTGATACTTAGACTGTGTTTCTGAAACTGTCAGATAGGATTTGTTATCTGATTTTTGAACTGACTTTACTTATTAGTCATTATTAGCACTCATTTTTCTATTTGGCTACTGTTTTTTAGGTCCTAGAGGTGTCCTATTTATCTTGGACTTTGTTTTTTTGGCCAACACTGGTTTTGGGATATAGCTGGACCTAGTGTTGTTGGTGGTTCCCCTGAGTTACTGGTATTTATTTATTTAATATATTCCATACTAATTGGATTTAGTTTACTCCTGCCTTTTTTGAGCGGGGGCCCTTTGAGATTGTTTCCAGTTTTGGCACCACGTTCTTTCCTATTTGGTTTTGCTGGGTCAGTTATTATGAATCTGGACAGTATTTTACAGGGTATGTGTGCTGATAGAGAGGATATCCATGTCTTTGGACTGGAATCGATCTCAAGCAACAGTACCATGGATCAACAGACCACCCCCTCCAGTGATGGATGCCAATTTGCATTTTGTAATTTGGAGAAAGCCTTTAAGGGGCTGAGAGCAAATATTTGGCATCTACGTCTTTTTAAGGCTTATTTACATAAAAAACTAGTACCACGTGGACTTAGAATTAAGTTAAAGCCCATGGTCAGCAGATCTGAAGAGAGGCTGACCAATGAGTGGTTTGAGGCAGTTCAAGAGGGATCTATGAAGTTTGTACAAATATTGTCAGATTATTATGAAAGAATAATAGACTCAAATATTGCTGAAATTAAAGAGTTAAGCAGCATTTGTAAACAATTTGAAACCAACACTAACTATGGTACGTTGGTAGCTAATTTATCTAAAGAACTGACTCAGTATGACAAATTGACGAAAGACAGAAAAGTTAAAAAATTTAATAGGGACGTTAACGATTATGCCAGGGGACGTCCGTTTGAACTTCAGAAATCAGTAAGGTTCAAAGATATGTCTATGGGTAAGAGTGGTGCCAGAACTAGGAAACGACCTAGACCAATTCTTAAAAATAGGGAACAGACATATACCAGTACCTCGGGTGATGAGTCTTCCCCCACTGATAGTGAGGGTATTACCTCTGACCTTTCACCTTATAAAAAAAGAAGTAATATACCTACCCCTTTTGGGGTAAGAAGAAATGACGTGGGGGGAGGAAACACCGTAATAGGTTCAGATCTGGAATCAATGGATGGAATAGTTCAAGCTTTTCTAAAATAGATGAAACTACTTTTCAAAATGTGCTTAATTTGTCTAAGGCTGAATTAACATTGGGACAAGAAAAAATACTCAATAAAGGCTTAGGGTTCGTACCTGGCTTCTTTTGTGATCAATATCAAACTGTAAATGATGTTTTGGAATTTTGCCGTCGTTTAAACCTTAAGATATTTTTTTCAGATCAGACAAATAATACAGCTCAAAGATCTACTGACTTTAGGTTTCTTAAGTCTACATTTCAACCTCCTGCTAATATGCATGTTACAGCTTTTCAAAAGGCGGTACTTAGGGATCTACACTTTCCGCCTTATGGCTTTAACATTCTATCAGACAACATTCAGCAGACTGAAAGACAGGCACTTGAGGAACTAAGAAATAACAATGATATTGCAATTGTCAAGGCTGATAAAGGTGGGGCAGTAGTGGTTTTGAATATGGATTATTACACACAGGAAGGATTACGACAGCTATCTGACCACAAATGTTATATGAAAATGGACATTGATCCGACCACTACTTTTAAAAAGGAGATTGATGAGTTCCTGAGTAGTGCAGTTGAGAATGGTATTTTGTCCAACAATATTGTTAAACATTTGACAGTTAAGGATCCCAACAAACAGATACTTTACCTACTGCCGAAAATACATTAATCCCTGACTTCCCCACCTGGCCGTCCTATTGTGTCTGGTCATGGTTCTTTAACTGAACCACTTTCAGCGTTCTTGACTGAATATTTAAAACCCTTACTCACTCAGGTAAGAGCTAGGATTAAGGATACCACACAGTTTTTACAAATCATAGCAGAGACGGAACTAGAAACCCAATTGGTTACTTTGCACATTGGATGTAAAATCCTTATACACCAGCATCCCCCATTGGGCAGGTCTTCAAGCATTACAATACTGGCTTGAGAAATCCAACTTATATCGACCTGGATTTAATACACTTTTGATTTGTATGTGTGAGCATGTTTTGAATAAAAATGTATTCTTTTTTCAAGGTGAATGCTATTGGCAGTTACAAGGCACTGCTATGGGGGCATCTTTTGCCCCTATATACGCAGATTTGTTCATGGCGTACTTGGAAGAATACCTAATTTATGATACATCTCACAATATTTACATTGTAGAAATGGATATCTGGCAGATATCTTGATGATTGTTGGATGGTGTGGCGGATGCGGAATATCTTAACAAATTTGTGGATTACCTTAATAGTAATCTTTGGGGCATTGAATTTACGATCAACAGCAGCAGGTCTAATATTGAATTCTTGGATGTTAGTGTATATAGGAAGCCAGACAACACACTAGGCACCAAAATATATAGGAAATACCCAGAATACAATACACTGCTACATGCCTCAAGCATGCACCCCCGCCACACTGTCCGGAACATCCCAAAATCTCAATTTGCATTATCAAAAGAATTAATTCCAGTCAGGAGGACTATGAGACAGCCAGTTTGGATCTTGCTAATAGATTCTATGATAGAGGGTATTCTGTTTTTGACATTAAATCTGCTAAATATTGGTCTGATAAAAAAACCAGGGAGCAGCTTTTACAATATCAGGACCATCATGAAAACCAAAAAGGGATGAGGTCTTGAGACTGGTTACAACATATGGCAGGAATAATCAGATTATTAGAGGGGTGGTGGATAGAAATTGGAATATCTTGATGGCTAATGACATTCTTAGACAACATCTTGGACCGTTGTCAATTTTCTTACAGAAAAGGCAAAACTTTAAGTTCTATGTTTTCACATTTCAAACATCATGGTAGTGGAGGCACGGTATAAACAGCTCACTATTATGGGCAAAGAACTGATAGGCACTTTTCCTTGTGGACATTGTATGTCCTGTTTGGACATCAATAAATCTAAATCTTTTAGCAGTGCCAATACTAGTAAGGTCTCGACCTAAAATTTTTAGTAACTGCTCAATGAGTTGGGTGATATATCTTGCCACTTGTCAATGTTCTGCATTTTATGTGGGCAAAACCTCTAGGCCTCTTAAAATCAGAATTGGGGAACACAGGAGCAACATTAGAAACAAGAAATCTACTAATGCCCTCTATTTACATACTGTCAAACATCCCACGGCAAAATTTAAGTTTACTATTATTGACCGGATTGTTGGTGATAGGAGTCATCAACAAGGTTGGGAAAATATTTTAACACAAAAAGAGAAATATTGGATCATACATTTGGGTGCATTATTTCCGCCGGGCATTAATGATCATTTATAGTACATTCACTTTGATATATATTTTTTTACTTTTATAATATATATGATCCTGCACAATACCAGTATATTATACAACAACTCATTTATGTGATATTGACGTAGGTCTTTATTTATTCTTGTTGACCATTTAATACATTATTAATTGTTGTGTTCTATATATTTAAGATCTGATTCTGGTCATGTGATTTGATTGATGTTCCTTAACATCACATTCTGTTTCTTTATTTAGTGTATATCTAGGTATGTTACCATGTTAATGTTTGTTTATGGTTGATTATATATAATGTTTTGAATAGGTTTATATAACAATCTGTGTTTTCACTATATGGGGTGCTGGTTCCATTTAATACAAAAAGTTGAAATTTGAATTTCGATTGGTTGATTGTGTTGACTGACACCATAAAATGGGATCAGGTACTGTGGTTGGCTTTTTTTACATATTTCATTGCTCCACTGAAGAAGGGTAACCGAAACCGGTTTGGAGCAGGATATAATTTTATATCCTATGTATATTCATCAATAAAATACTTTTGGAACATAATTTGCTGGCCGTTGTGTGATTTAAATTACAGACGTGCCTTAAAAAGACATTCCCCAGGATTCACAATTCCTCCATGTAAGACTAAAGTAGTCTTACACGGAAACGCCAGTCGAAGAGTAAGACGGCAGCACGCCATACATATTAATGAGGGTGTGCTGCCTCAACTCAAAGGCTAACATGGAGCATGCACGAGTGCAGGGGGCATGTCGGACTGCAGAGCAGTCCAAAAATCCATGCCTTTGCAAGTCTCTCAATTGGGAAATGTCAACTTGACATGAGCGAGTCCGCTCAAATGTTTACATACCCAACACTACACTCCCCCACATTCTAAACCCCAGTACAATTATAAAATGTAAAACTTTTATTTATATATTTTTTTTTATTATTCCCAATATAGCTGCCCGTATTTGCATGTGTTTGCGCGGGTTTGCCCATTGCTTAGCTACAGTTAGCAGTCAAGACATCGAAGAGGATAATAAGAAACTTATATGCAAATTAAACAAAATAGCAATAGTGTAGTGGTAGAACCTTCGCACAAAGAGGAGGTATTCCTGGTTTGAGTCCCACCACTCCCCTTTTTATTTTCTGTTGGAAATCTGTATATGAAAAGAATTCCTGACATTTATCATTGAAATTTTAGTAAAAAGCATTGAAATGGCTTATGTAGTAGTGAACAAATTTTATATATATATATATATATATATATATATATATATATATATATATATATGAAAGTGAAATGGTTATGCATACTGATGAATGCATAAGTAACGTATCTTAAGCAATGTGAAACACTGCTAAGCAAAGTTTACCAGTATTAAACACATTTCAGTATAATTGCTCATAGCTTAGCACTGCTTTAACTAGCGCAATAGCTTTGCGCGGCGCTGTGCATCACACCAACTAACGCAAACAGAACATGTTTGCATGTAGCTGTGCACCGCGCTAACTAGCGCAATGTCGGGCAACCTCGAGCAACATAGAGCAATGTTGGGCAAAGTTGAGCAAAGTCGGCTAAACACAGCTACACCTCCTTGCCAGTCTGGCCAGTAGTAAAATAAGAGGCAATGACAGGCCTTGAACCCAGGGTACTATGTACCATAATTACAGTACTGAACCACTAAGCCATGACAGCTTTTCATATGCATGCACTTTCAACACACACATACATATTAATAGAAGTTTACCCATTGCTAAGCAGGTGTGCTTTCAGCTGAGTTTCTTCAAAACCGGCCAATCACAGATAAGTGCGGGAAATGAGGCATATTTTAGCTCCATAGGCGGGAGTACTTGCCATAACTGGTTGTAGCTCCCATCTGCAGTCAGCATGGCCAGTGTTGGAGAGGGCACTTGATTTCGAGCACAACGTTGGGGCATTGAGGAGTCAAAAGTAATGGTTTGGCTCCTCGTCCATAATCATGAGGAGAGACTCCTGCAGGGCCAGTTCCAAGGCACCCAATACAAAGCAGAAGCCTGGAACCGTCTAGCTCATGATCTCACCAGTGCCACAGGCATCCCTCGAACTGGTGAGCAGGTCAGACACCACTACTCAGACCTGAACAGACGCAAGGAGGACCGACTGAACCAGTGGATACAGGAGGCCCGTGGAATGGAAAATGCCCCACTATTGAGTAGGTAGCCATGGAATGAAGTATGTAAGAATTGCTATTGTAGTCTATATTATGGATAGGTATGTCTCAGTATCACTTAATTTGCTTCACAGCTGCAGGTGTCCGTGCTGCGAATCAGCAAGCCTATGCAGATAGGCTGCTAAGGCTGCACCACCAGGCAGGTTAGTAATTATTCTGCATGTATTGTTATATAAAATAAGTGAGAGAGCCTGAAAAAAAGTGTTGTAGCCCAATAATAAAGGTATAATAAGTCTTGAATAACTTCTCTGCATGTACTGTTATATAAAATAAGTGAGAGAGCCTGAAAAAGAGTGTTGTAACCCATTAATAAATGTATAATAAGTCTTGAATAATTTCACTGCATGTACTGTTATATAAAATAAGTGAGAGAGCCTGAAAAAGAGTGTTGTAACCCATTAAAAAAGGTATAATATGTCTTGAATAAGTCTTCTGCATGTACTGTTATATCAAATAAATGAGAGAGCCTCCAGAAAAGTGTGTTATGTAATTAATAAAGGTATAATTTCTGGAGTGTGTCCGTGTCACTTTCTTTGATATGTTGTTGTACTCTTGCATTATAGAAATAGTACTGTTGTATTAAGCGCTGTCAACCCACACTTGGGTAGGCCCATATAAAGTGGATGAAGGGAGTGCCAGTAGCTGTTAAGCATATATACAGTCCACAACTGTTGGTTCATGGGCGGCATGTACAGGTTAATCTGGCACATGAGTAGCTTGTTATTGTGTTCCCCAGAAATGTCAGTGTGCTGCTAGAAATGTAGGGGGCTGCTAAAATATAACTGATAATGTCACCTGAACACATCTAGATATGTAGATATATAAATATAAATATAATATATAAATACGTAGCAGTAACATCTGCATCCTGGACAGTTTGTGTGTCAGATACAGGTCAGGTATATAAAGAACTAGCAAAACCCATTTCACAATTTAACGGACATTGCCTAGAGTAATAATACATGTAGGGGGTATATACCTGCAGTCAATAGGAATGCAGTGTAAACTATAAGTATATATATAAGTTGTTAATGGAGGTATCTTTTTACACCCTACTGTATGTGCATAAACAATGCAATTCCACACCTCAATGGGTATGTCTAATCTCAAAACATTTGTTGGGACATATGTCCTATTGGTTTATAAATATCTGCATTTACTTTGATGCATGCGCCCTGTTCAAATACCACAATATTGGTGGCCTGTTGCCACCAATTAATCCTGCATGTTGTTGGAATGTCCACTGTTGATCTATATATGCATGTGTTATGCTTGCTGTTCAACTGTTGGAACTCTGGTGTGTTGGGTTAATGGGAATACTACTGCATGCTGTTACAACTAATTTGGAATGCTGTTGGCTGTTACCAACCTATATTGTCATTAAATCCTCTTAAACAAAGAATGTATGGGAAAGCCGGTCCCAGCGGACCCACCTGTCCCACCTCAGCTGGAAA
>NC_056728.1:1568625121-1568644452 GCF_019279795.1 Protopterus annectens | reverse complement strand
CCGTGTTTGCCCTTAGCAAAGCACAGCTAAGGAAGGGGTGTGTGTCTGAGACTGCCTAACAGTATTTACATTTCCTAAACCAGTGTGCACACTGTGCACTGGGTTTTAAACAACCTGAAAAAAACTGGAAATAGCAGCTCTGTTCACATCTGAGCACTGAGTATGCACGGCGCACCTCAGGGCTTAAATGGGAAGGCAATGGGAAGGGAAAACAGCCGTAGGAAGGCAATCAAGGAGAACTAGCATAGCTGGCAGGTGAAATGTATCAGAATCACCCAATTACACAAACAGCAGCCCAGCCCAGCACACTACTATAAATTATGCAAACACCTTTCATTCTGGTTTTTCCCACAAACTCTACACCTCTGGGGAAATTTTACCTGACAAAACTAACAACATTTTAGGGGCTGCTGTTGCTCTCATACATCAATATGTGGAAGAGACTGAGGGTGGTGAGGATGTGAATGCTGATGACCAACCCACAGTGAGGAGGAGGAGAAGAGTGTATAGACCCAGGGTAACCTACCAGGGGCTACATGAGCTGGAGATAGTGGAGCAGTATAGGGTGGACAGGGACATTTTACAGCAAATTGTTGAGCTGTGCTGGCCACGCCTCACACACAGAACCAACAGAGGGGAACCCATTCTAGTGGATACCAAGATATGTGTATGGTTAAGAATACTAGCCACAGGTACCTTCCAAAGGCCAACTCAGGATATCATGGGGATCTTACAGACATCAGCATCTAGGGTGCTCCACCATTTCCTGGATGCCATGTCAGCACATGCCGGTGTGCACATATATTTCCTCAACACCCATGAGGCATTGACCAGCAATATGCATCTCTTCCACCAAATAGCAGAATACCCTGAGGTAGTGGGTGCTATAGACTGCACGCACATTCACATCAAAGCACCACCCGTTGAGCGGGGTAGGGTCTACATAAACTGCAAGGGCTTCCCCTCCATCAACTTCCAGGTCATGTGCGATGCCCTGGGCATTATCTTGAATGTGTGTGCTGGTAGCCCTGGAAGCTATCACAAATCTCACATCTGGCGTATGACACAGCTGTACCAAAATTTGCCAGTGTGGACATCCCAGATGGCAACTTAGTGTGGGATGCTGGTTACACACTGGAGCCACGGCTGATGACACCCATCAGAAATGCACAAACACCAGAACAATAACTCCATAAAGAGGCACCCGCACAAACCAGAACCATAATGGAGTGTGTGTTTGGGATGCTCAAGTCACGGTTCCACTGACTGGACATATCTGGTGGAGCCTTGCAGAACCTTCTAGCTATGTGCACACAAATTTTCATTGTATGTGCCATGTTACACAATATGAGCCTGCAGAAACAGCTGCAGCAGGAACAGCACGGGGCAGGGCCACACAGACCCCCACCATTGCCAAGGTCATCACAGGCACAGAGGGACTTGGAGGAGGAACAACCTTAGCTTGCTAATGTAGGCAGAAGGAGGCATGCCAAGTATGCCCAGGCTTTGCAAAGAGGCAACTCATAGCACATACACTGACATGGTATGGACACAGGGAATGACACCTCTCTATGACTCGCACATACAGTAAAAGGGATACCAAACATGACACTACCTGTGCTTTACCATGTATAGGGAGTGTACTATGTGCATCTGACATAGTCAGCCCTCCAGCACCATCCTCAATACTGGCACAGTCACTCTTCCTATCAATTGTTGAATGGAGTAGTATGTTCTGCTAGTTGCATCTATGGTATGGATGTAAGCATGCAAGGGAATCGGGTGGATGAATGAAATGGCAGCAGATAGTGGACACCTATATGGGCAGAATGAAATCCATAACAAATACTGGTGTCAACAAAGTAGGCAGTACTAGACAAGGTGACAAATCCCATTGCAGTACATGTGGTGGCCCAAATGTGTGTCCATAGTACACACATGCATGTCAAGGAGGCTCACATACCCAACACCAGCCTCAGCCAGCAGGACAGGTGTAGATGACCATAAAGAAAGGCTGTGCTAAGGCCTCCAATTGATGGCAATGGTGAACAGCCTCCCTCCAGACCTACACAGACAGATTACAACAGGTACTGCAGTTGTATGTTATTTCTGAAGGGTAAGAAGCCTGAAACTGAAATGTAGGTCAATAAAACCAAAGATCTGTACTCTACTGATACGCCTCTAGTCTGCATGATAGGTCAGAATACAAAACAAAATGGAAGCCAACAGAGTACCTGAAATACCAGTACAGTCATAGCAAATGTTTACAGTTGTCAGGTGTACCCGCCCACACAATCCTATTTAGAAATGCAGTAACATGTACATGTGTTTAATAACAGTGGAACACAAATTACCTGAGCTGGCCCAATTTAGAGGATAGATTGTTGCATGTGTACAATATGCAGGGGTCCATGTATAAGGTTGTTGTGTGTTCTATATTGTGCGGACGTGGTCAGTATGTAGGCATGGAGGTTTGTGTCTTGGTGGCCTATGGTCAGTACTGTTGATGACAGGGCCATGTTCCGACAACTGCAGTGCCAACCACAATGCATCTTAGCAATACCCAGTTCAACAGTCATCCATACTCACTGTCCAGATGTCAATATCTGTCACCCTCTGAAAGATGGACATGCCATGAATGTGGGCCCAGACATACACACAGTACACAGGTGGAAGTACCCTAGACAGATTACATAAAATGTCAACTGCACACACCTTTGGAATTGTACATACAGGTTAGCAATACATTAGTTGCCTGTGTAGTATGGAATACTGATGTAGTCTGGCCAATCACTGGCAGACCACAAAAGGCACAGTTATAAAGTAATGAGAGACTGCCTATGTCCCTGCACAAGGCAGCATAAGGGAATTCCCCAGGTATATCTGTGATTCAGCTGAAAAAAGCTTCCATATCATACATGTACTCAGCTCGCCCCACCATCAACCACAAGTTTATCACAGGTCATATCCTTGCTGTTGGAAATGACTACAGTATGACCCCCACTTCTGTATGGGGATACCCACAGAATGCAGCATGCTGAATAGGTGTCCCATGCAGGTGTGTCCCTAGCTATAAGCAGCACCCTGCCAGCATCCAGACAAATACATTAATTGGACAGGAAGTTTTGCCATTAACACCTCGCACACTTACCCTGTCACCTCAGGGGAATCCAGTGGTTTGCAGCCTGGGAATGTAGGAGTGACAGAATGCACTGGCCTGCTACAGATGGTCTGCATCAATACCAAGAGAGAGTGCTTGTGTGTCTTTGTTGACACATGATTTTGTAGACATTCACACTTACTAGACTTCCCTTACCCCTTCTTTAGCACTGTTGCTGATGTTACTCACCTTCAAAGATACCTTTGGACAGCTCTCCAACATGTAAGATCCCTGGTGCATGCAATAACTGCATAACACTGTAATAGCAATACATAGTCAGGTAAGGGGTTTGAAGCTCAGTATTGGTAAGTGTGTGTTTGTGTGTGTCATCAGTATCCTGTGTGGGTGTTTGGGGTGATTGTGTAATTACAGGATCCATTGCAGTGTGGGTTTTTTTACATCATTATGTTGAGGACCTATATGTCCCAATGTCCACATTACAAGGCCAACACTTTTCAAACACTTTAGAGGTTGAAGACATTCCTCAGCCATAAATGTGTATAGCCATGTGCAATCACTATCTGACACTATGGATTAGTAAACAATATAGTCAACCATTATAATACCCAGCTACCACTCTCCACCCACCGATTATACACAAACACACTTGGCTCTTACTCTCTTACTCCCTTTCTTTCTTACTTTGTCTCTGTCTCTCTCTCTCTGTGTCCCTTTCTGGTAGATGTGAAAATGTACATCTATTTTGCATAGGCAGCGGCTTGAGTTTTTCTTAAGTAATGCTCATGATCAGCTGACGGCCTGTGCATGAATTGCAGTCCCCCACTTGCTAATTGCATGTGGAACAGCTGTGGTATAATTTCTATAGCCAATTGCATGGAAACACACTCCTATGACTAAGCACTTCATGTGGATGTTGGCCTTTTTCCTTCACTGTGAACAGGACGTCATGTGGGTGTCTGACAAACAGCATCACAGAGGGTAGTTGGAAATACCTCTTACAACATACACTGTGGAGACAGGCCAGCAAACAGGAGGGGGATGTTCCAGACATGGGGACAGAATGGAAGTATTGCTGTTCTACATTTGAAGTAATGGTGGTTTAACAGGGTTTGTGTCGATATGGCTGTTCTAAATGCTTTAATGTCTGGCATGACAGTTTTATGTGGTTGAGGAAACTCTCAGCTGTAGGTCTATCTGCAGACTGGCCAGAGTTTGGATTCTTATATGTGGTGTGTTACTCACACATTTACTATCTTTAGAAATGCAGTAGGATACTCTGATGATTGCAGTCAGTACATGGTGACATCCATGTGAGTTACTGACTTCATATCCCTCAGAAGAGATATATCACAACAAACCCTGTTACACCAGGAATTTTCTCAGTTTATCACAGCAATATGTCAATATTGGCCCTGTGTTTGTGCCTCTGTCCCCCAAGTATTTTACCCTTTGTCCATATGTCATGCAATAAGAGGTGCATATGTGCATTATATCATTATTTACTGACATCATACCTGATAACAAGCCAGTGAGATATCAGACTGCTCGACATGTTATGTATAGTAGGCCTTATATTTGAGGACAGAACTTGGACAATCTGTTGTAGTCTGTACAGTAGTGAGTTCTGTGTATGTATGGTGATTGTTGACAAAGTGTGTATTGTGAATATGTTACTTAGCCTGTGTACAGACTGTGGTAGATGTCATTGTTCTTGGTCCTGTTCTATCTGCCATTCCATGCTGCTCCAGTTTACAGTACCCTATCAGCATATATATTTGTAGGGCCAGACTGAGACATGTCCCAAACCACAGTCAGGCATCAGACTACACTGTGTATTGGGCCAGTATATGTAGGGTTAGTGTGTGAGTGGCACATATGAGGATGGTTTTGTTCACACAGTCCATATACTGTACTATTAATTAGGCTTACCATAAAGTGACTGTGACTGTATTCAGATTGGTTGTGGGTATGCACTTTCACACTGATGTCTGTTACTCCATGGTGTTACATGTCCGTAGTGCATGTGTATTCCCCCATGGATCAGTGTTGTGGCAGTCTGTCTGTAGTTTGCACAGTGCTTTGTGACATTTCTAGCAGCTCAGTGAATTTACCTAGTGTGATGTTATGTCAGATATTTGTCAGATGTACTGTTGCCTGGCCACCATAAGTGTTGCTTATTTCTGAAAAAGCAGTGGGATGCTGTGAAGATGTATGTCACTAACTAGAGGGAAGTAAGTGGCCTTGGGACTTCTGCTCCTCCAGTTAATATGTGTTAGGACAGACAGGAGTGTGTGACTGTATCAACCGTGTTAGTTTATCTATTCCAGTATTTTTGTGATATCCCCATTTACATGGCTGTACACATCCACTTTGTCAGGCTTGGTCCACACGTCTTGCACTAAGGAGTTCTGTGTATACCTCTGGACTGACCAGATTGTGTCAGACTGCCCATGTTTATTGGTCATATCTCTGCTGAATCCCACAGGATCATTACTGTGGTTTGTGTGGTACTTCACTATGATGATCTTATGATGTCTGTCAGTAATTGATGATGTAAGTGTCAGTATCAAAAGTGACTTCCTACACAATATGCCTGTTGACACAAACCCTGTTACTGTAGCAGCATTCTACATTTATACCTGTAATACTTACATCACATTCCCTTGCACTAAGAGGTTGTGACTATTGGTGCTGAGGTATGACTCCACTACATGTTATGGGCATATGTATTATATATATATATATATATATATATATATATATATATATATATATATATATATATATATATATATATATATATATATATATATATATATATATATATATATATATATATATACAAATATATATATATATATATATATATATATATATATATATATATATATATATATATATATATATATATATATATATATATATATATATCCTTCTTATGTATACACATGAGTGCTGTATATAACTTCTCAGATGTATCACACCATATTTATCTGATATGTTTATATTTATAAAACATGACTGATTCAACACTATTTTCACTTACACGTACTAAACAATTGTAGTAGCCAAAGCAGTTGTTCACTACTATTCAGTATGTGTACTGAATGATATATTTGAAAAAAAACAACAAGCACCTCCATAGCTCTGATGGCTTAGTAGTTAACTGCTTTTGACTATAGCATGTAGGGTCCTGGGTTCAAGACCTTCAAGGGCTGTTTATTTTGTTGCTAGGCAGAGCAAAGACTGTTGGATACAGAGTGGTTAAAGCAGTTTTGAGCATTTTTAAGCAGGTTTGCTTGGGTTTGTGTGATGGTAAGTGGTGCTAACATATGGTTAAATGAAAAGGCACTTACACCATGTAGGCTTTGCTTACCATTCTGCAAATGTGCTTAGGATTTACATTTAAACAATGCTTATACCTGCTAAGCATAGCTCAGCCCTGGGAACCAGTGATCACATTCCAGTCTGATGAAATAGCAGGGTAATGACATCTTTAATAAGTGTATCTAATTCCATGGACATACCATGCTTCTATGTGCTGTCATTACAGTAGCAAGGGGTGTGAGTATACTGTATGGGACACCTGAGTATACATGACTCTTACAACAATCTTTTCTCTTTGTATTTGTTTCATATATAGGTAGCATTCCAGGTTATATGCAGTCACACTTGCATGTATTGTATCATTATGTTACTACTGTTAACAGTGCTTTCCCAAGTAAGAGTGGATTGCAGATTGTAGTACTGGAACCATACACCTCTGCATGCAATGCTGGACTCTGAGTACTGACTATTGTGTTCTTGGTGTGTGAGCAGTATGTTATTCAGTATTTGCTACTGGATATTGATCTAATATGTGGATATTAACTGTAGACTACTATGTGTATAGGACATGTCATTGAGGGCTGCTGTCATGTACTAAGGGCATACCTATCAGTGCCAGACATCTGTCTGTCAGAACATTCATCTTAATGCATAACCTGTTGGCTAGCTGATTTCTGTCTGTCCTCTGTACTGATGTACAGATGTCAGGTATCCATCTTGGCTGCCTACAGGCACTCTATGCTTGACTGACACTGACATGTCTGCCCAGCTGTGTTATTGACCTGTTTTATATGGATGGCCGTGCTGTGCCTTTTGTTATTGAACTGTGTTCTGAATGCCATAGCTAGGAAACCCCACCCTGTATGCACCACATGCCATGGATACCTCAACTAGACTACCACAGTCAACAGAACATGCTTGGGTACAGGTCTTCAACCCAGACACTGGCCATGTTATGTAATATATGTTTTATATATGTCAGTTGGAGCACCTCACTTGCCCTCTGCAAGAGAAAAGCAGATGATTGGAACTTGCATTTAACTGTCACCCTGGGGATCACTCAAGTGGCATCAGTTGGTAGATGGCCTGCTGACAAATGTCAGATGGCATAATACCAGTGTACCCACATCCTCTACTCTTCTCATCTCTACATGGACATTAGCCAGGTGAACACCTAGGAACACCTGCACCTATGGACCCCAGTACTGACAAGTGTTCACCCAGCACACCCCCCATTGTCATACTTAGAAATGGCTGCTGCTGTAATTTACATTAAATGTACCTTGTTACACTCTTCACCCTATGGTCTACCTGGAGCTTGCAGTACCAGCATAACACTGTTGTACAAATGGGTAGACAGGTGTGAATTACCCTCTGAGTCCTGGCAAGTATATGTGTGCGAGTGTGTATATTTGCAGGAGACAGCATTCTGAGGCCACATTCTCCAAATACAATTCACCTTGCCATACATTATAAGGTATAGTGATGTTGCTGACATCAGGAGAGCCATGACAAACCCTCACTCTACTATCTCTGTGGCATGCGCAGTAAATGCATATCCCTGTAGTAGCACTGGTTAGATAGACAAGAGGTTGTATTGCAGTCCTGGTCAATGTGTGATTGTAGGTATGTCAAAGCATTATCATTGGTTTCAGTGAGTAAAATATCCAATGTGGGTTGTGGATGCTGGGTATACTGTGTTTACAACATGGTACACCCAGTACATGTCCCAAGGTACTGTATGAGTACCACTGTCACCATCAACCATACAAGTAATTAATTACACTATCCAGCCCAATGATGCATATGCTGTGTGCACATTCTCTGTAATAGAATAGACCCACTGACAAGGTAATTAGCACTGATAAACCCAGGTCTTTCAGATGTGTCTATGACTGTTATGTGAAAAAAACATGAGAAGAAGAAAGCCAAACAAAATAAACCACACTGGAGCCAGAGTTAAGTTTTATGGTAGTTTATTTTATATGACTGTTAGTGATGTTCTTCACTTAACAATAAACTCCGGACACACCTCATTCTAAAAGCTGTATGGTGTGTGCAATTAAGGCCAAACACATTAGTAGCAATAATTACCTAGGTAGGGGTTCTACTCTCAGTGTTGCCAAGTAAGTGTATGTGTATGTGAAGGGATCTACTTCAGTTTGCAGAAAATACATGTCCCAGGAGATCATTTGTCCAAAAACGGAGTGGCAAAAGCTAACATTTCAAAGGAATCATCTTGTGGAAATTAATTCCGTCAAAACTAGTAGTAAATGTGTAAATGTCCTCTTCCCCACTGTACAGCTGTACAGCAATACAGGAGCTGGTATATATAGTTGGGTGTGGATGTTGTGGGCACAGCCACCCTCATTGGGGTTATTGTTGTACGTATCCTCCCGCTTAGTCTGCTGTAATACTGTACAGTAGTTGTTAATCACACTATGTGTGGTTTTATGCCAGCCTGCACCCTCCAAAGTGGAGGGGTGTGCCACCCACACCAGCATAGCTATGTTTACCAACTCCAGGACTGCACTACATATGGGAAGAGGACATATACCCTGCCAGTACCATCATCAATGACATTAAACTGGAAGACTGATTATTTACTGATGTGATGTTTTGCCTATGTTGTCTTGGTGGAATTGCATAGGCCAAAATGAGTTCACTGCAAAATTAAGCACATCCATGTGTACAGTATTCTCTGTGTATTGAATCAACACCAAAACCTGTGTGTGTGTGTGTGTGTGTGTGTGTGTGTGTGTGTGTGTGTGTGTGTGTGTGTGTGTGTGTGTGTGTGTGTGTGTTTGTGTTATTCACAAACATTTGGTGTGGGCCACCCAGTACACTTGCCATTGTCCACTGTAGAAGAGCTGCTGACATCAGCCACAATGCACTCACCTGTATACACCCCTCAGACCAATCAGCCATGTGGCACATGCAGTAACTGTTATACAGACCTGTTACTTGTGTTCAGGTGTACCCTGGAAATAACACAGTCAATGTGTCACCACAATGCTATACCCCTTGTAGGAAATGACAGCAGACCAACATCCTGCTGATACTTAGACACCTACAACACAACCTGAATACATTATGGAGACCACAGTCATTCAGTGTTAATTGCAGCTATAATGCATCATGGCTGGACAGCTACACACCTTGAAGTGTAAGCATTAAACATTCCAGTTGAAAACATGTTAAACAGAATTACATTGTTAAACCTTAGTACATTCACCCTTACCATCAGAACCATATTAGCATGTCCCTGCATTGATGGTATGGATGACAGGGATGTGGCACAGGTATCATCATATGCACAGGGTATGTTGTGGGTTTGCCAGAGAATTAGGCTGAGTTGTATTGTTGACATCATGTGTGTGTGCTAGGGGGTTCTTTATCAATTGGGCTGTGCAGATGTGGTGTGTGTAGGTATGGAGGTGCCCTAGCTGTGTTGGTGATGTGTGTGTATGTATGCACACAGTTCTGTCATGTGGCTGCCCTATACAGGGGTTTGTTAGACAGCTGCAGACCATACATGGCTGGGTGTACAGTTCACCTTGTCTGGCCATGGACATGTGAAATGTACCCGCCAGGAGTTCCATGGGCACTACCAGGTAGAAGCCCAGATATGTTACTCTCTTCTGATAATGACAAATGTCCGCTGGATCTGCATCCCTGTTGGGACTGGCCAGGACCACATACACGTGGCCTGCTGCATTGTGGTTTGGACAGCACCCCTGCACTACTGGTGCTGTTACTGCCACTACAGGAGTGGCTGTGACTTGCTGCACATCCACGTGGCCTTCCACCTGTTGGTGTTGCTGACCTAAGTCCACGTGGCTGATGCCCTACACCCACCATATGCTCTAACACAGACACCACACGGTTGAGCATTCCCACCATCTCACCCAACCATCTGTCCAGGAGCTCTGCAAAATAACAGTGGGCACCTGCAAGATCATGGATGTTGTCAAGTAGAGCAGAATGAGTAACCCTCTGGAGCCTCAGACTCTGTCTGGTGTAACATTCCATACATGCCTGTGCCACCATGATGCAACAATACATGTATCTGGTGACACCTGCTGTGGCACTTCTGCCAGGGGCATGATGGCCAGCAGCCCTCCTACGAGCAACCCTGTACATCTGTCTATGTGGTACCTTGCCGGTCATCTGGCTATGGCTGCTGTGTACAGGCACACTTGCCATAGTCACCACACTGTCCTGTCCCATGCCACCACCCGCCAACTGTCCCTCATCTATGGCCACTGGTGATGGGGGTATGTATAGGCATTTTGACTGTGTGCAGGGATAGGGTGGATAAAGATGGGGTGGTCATAAGCCTAGTACTTATTATACAGCAGGAACTTCTCATTGTAACATTTGTTAATGTCTGTTATGTACTTCACAGATAAAGATTCTAGTTGTCTACTGATGTACTATGTTCTTCATCTGTAAATATGTTGTAAGTAATTGCTATGTTAAATTGTTAATCGCTATGTAATTCAATGTAACTACTGTCTGTTTATTTTCTGTGGAGCTTTTCTCCCCGGGCCTCCGCTGAAAATGGACCTACGTCCAGTCGGACTCTCTCGGTCAACAAATTTAAATAAATAAATAAATAATAAAAGTGGGATGTCAACTGATGGTACAGCTTCAGCCCCTGACAACTCTGCCTGCACCTCACCATACCTATCATCATTGTCAGAGTCTGTATGGACACTAACATCAGTTTGCCTGCAGGAGGGACCCTGACACACCTCGCCACCTGTGAGGGGAAAACAAAAAATATAATTGTCATTGCTTACCTCTACACAAACTCTCTCTCTCTCACACACACACACACACACACACACACACACACACACACACACACACACACACACACACACACACTTACAGGTGAGGTGGCACAAAGATATTACACAGACCTCTCCTTACCCAACAGTCAGCATGCATGACATAAGGCACTCAACAGTGTGCACTACAGCTATACTCAATCCTTGTTAGCAACATTATACATCTCTGTGATGCATGAGTTGTGTTAGTAGATGATGCCCCTTCCCCTGGAACACACTGCACCCATGTACACAGTATTGCTGTTTACCTGTTCAGCACCCTGGCATGTACTGTGCACCATAACTCATGAGTGTACACACCATTGCTGAACGTGTATATGTGTGGCACTTATGTTTGGTCTGTTGCTCATAGCCCCTATGTGTTTGTTTGACACATACCTGGGATGATATGATGACAGATGTCAATAGTTAATGCCTGACCTCTGATTTGCAGATCTCATCATCAGCAGTGCATGTATGAGCAATAAAATCTGATTACATTGACAACCTTCAAAGCTTACTGTGGCTATGAGGAGTGTACATACCCTTGTTGACATGCCAGCATCTTCCATGATATGCAAAGGGGCCACAATACTGCATATGTTAACATTACACACACCTGATATGTGACATATGAACTGTGCAATCAAACAAATGTGTTAGTCATGCAGATGCTGAGTGAGATGCATGCAATATGTAGGTTGCATAAGTGTGCACACCCTTAATACAATGGTTTGTTGCAGCACCTGTTAAGTGAACTACAGCAGTCACTATTCCTGGAAGGGGTATAATAGCATGGCCGATCTTCATTTGCCATTATTTGGTCAGTCCACCCTAGAAATGTCCTCCAACTCTGCCGGATTGCAAGGTCAGCTCATGTGCACAGCCCTTGTAGGTCACACAGTGCCTTCACTATTGCTGTGGAGTCAGGGTTATGTCTGGCACAATTCCTGACATTGACTGTGTTCAGATACAGCCATTCTTAGCAAGCTTTGGATGTATGTTTCAGTTCACTTTTGTTTTTCAGGATGACACCCCTTTCCCATCCTCAGCCTTATTGCAGATGCTTGACAGCTATGGGCCACACATGAGTGTTACTTTTCAGTATTTCAAATTCAGAACACCATGTCTACTGGCCTAGTTCCTGCTAATGAACAGCAAACCTAAAGGTGTACACTGGCACCAGCATGGCAAAGATGGGGATGGTGGGTCTGAGGTGGAGTGAGGTGTTGCTTGTGCACCACATGTATCTTTATTAATACTGTCTGTAGGTTTCAGCCTTGGTCTCAGTACACCATTACACATTCCAACACATGCCTTTGGGAGACTTGATGTTATGCATATGCTACCTGTAGAGAGCCCTGCATGATGTTTCCTGTGGAACAACTCTTCCATCTGATTACCCTAAAGCATAGGCCACAATTATGCAGATTCCAGGTGATTGTCGACACAGGTACTGCACAGGCAGTACTTGCTAGACATTCCTGCAAGTCCCTCAGTGTTGCTGCATGTTTCTGGGCAGCCTCCATGACCAGTTTGCAACATGTGTTGTCATCTGTCTTGGATGGGCATCTGTTTATTTTCTACATTAATGTTGTCCCATACTTCATAGTCACAAACATGACTGCACCTTTTGCCATGGTATATGCAGTGGTGAGGTAAGGCTACTTCTCCCACTCCTGAGTGCTACCTTTCAGGTATGGGATCCATTCCATGGTTTGTAAGATGTGTGCAAGCCACAGCTGCCACTGTTGCAGGTGAGTGAGAAAATGTCATGGACATACTTCCTGGACAGCAGACCATTACTTGGTGTGACATTGAGGCCCTGTACTTGATGGAAGGTGTGTACTCAAGAGGAGTGAATGCTGTCAGTACCTCAAAAGCTACTTCCACAATATGTTATTTTGAGTGTGTGCACACATATGCTTCCAGCATTTGTTAAGGTATGTATTCCCCATATTTGTTGTCCTAACATAAGATTCCATATTACACATTCATGCCTCATGTTAGGATCACATTACAGGTTGTAAAAGGTGTGGAATGTGGTCTTGTGATATTTCCGTTGTGTAGATCAGGAACAGTTGCCATTGTAATAGTGGTGTATACACTGTTGTAGCCACTATATACGGGTAATGTTTCAGACATGTCCCTATTGTAGGCCATTTGTCCCACCATTATGCTCATCTCTGTCTACACATCTTGCACTGACAGGTTGTTAGGTATACTGCAGGATTCTTATATACCCTTCAGATATGCCACCATGGTGACCACTGTGATGCAGTGCAGTTAACAGCAACAATAAGTGAACATGTACAACATGCATTATGGGTAGGTGTGTTAAATGTGTGCATGGCAAATAGCATGGCCATAACATGGCTGGTGTATTGCCAAACCTGAACAAAACAACTCCATACTCACCAGCTACAGGCTGCTGCCCCAGTTGTATACCAAAGGGACCTACATAGTTGTGTGAGTGAAGCAATGTCAGTAGCCACACCTGTGGCATTGATACAGGGTAGGGGCAGCATTTCAGTACATCAACAGTACAAACCCACAATACTAGGGATTATGCACATCTGTTCATTACTATACTAAAGCCACAGACTATGTTATCTGATATATGCATGAAGATACTTTACAGATGAAGATGGATAAGCAACAGTGGTCTACTAATGTGCCCCGGGGCCTTACCTGCATTCTCCTAGTCCATTGTGTGGGTGGCACACACCTCTACAATGCTATCCTCAGGTTTGTTGCTTGGCTGGCAGGCTGGTACCCTAAGGCTGGCGAGGAGCTCCTCACCATGTGTCAGTGGTGGCTGGATTGCATGACCCCCACTTGTGGCTTGCTATTCCCTCCTAACTGCAGCAGCATGGTGATGGGAGTGGCAGATGAGATCAGTCCAATGATGTCGCACCTGCTCATAACTGCAGTTATGCAGGCTGACATCATTTACCCCGTGGACGAGCTCATTCCACAGGGCAGTCCTCTTCTGCAGATCATGGGCCCTGCATCCAAATAGGGTTCTGTGGTGTAGTACAATGATGTTTATGATCTCTTTACAATCAAACACCCTAATACTGGGTGATTTCAACTACCCTGCCATTAACTGGGAAAACTACTCATGTACCAACACCTTTGCCCAATGGTTCTTGGAATTCATATATTCCAATGCCCTGGATCAACTAATCCTTAGTCCACCTGGGGCTCCAATATCCTAGATCTGGTCATTACCAACATGGGAAATCGATGCTCCACACCTCTGGTCATGCCCTCGTTGATCAGGTCTGACCATAAGCTAATCACCCTTGACACCCACATCCCACCACCACCCCCCAGTAAGGAAACCTCCATAAAAAACTTCTCCAAAGCCAACTTCATGCTACTCAAGTCAGAAGTGACAAACTTCATGACACCCATGCAGACAGGAACTGAAAGTTTGACTGCTGAATCTTACACTAAGGCACTGTACAAGCACATCCACTCGTGTATGAATTGTGCCCTCCCCAATAGAACCAAGATGTTCTCCTCCAAAAAAAGGAAGCCAATCTGGTGATCCCGTGCCATAAATAAACTTTACAACAAAAGGAAGAAACTATTGCAGAAAAGAGAAAAATCCCAGGATGCAAAATGCTCCCTTACCAGCCTCAGTAAGAAGCTGAGATCCCTCATAAAATCCTCCAATGCTAGTTACAAAAATAAAATTGCCAAAGATTCCCAAGACAACCACAATGCATTCTATAGCTATGTCAAGAATCTAAATGGCAATGCTCAGATCTGCTCTGAGCTACAACAGAATGCCATTCAATATACTGATCCCAAGGATAGTGCTAATATCCTGGCAGATCGATTCAGTCAAACTTCATCCCCCTCTCACCCCCTAAAGGGCCCATCTCGATACCGAAAGATTGCCAAATTCTGGTAATAATGGCCACACAGGTAAAAAATGCACTCTCTAAAGCTAAGACTATAGCATCCATGGGACCAGAAGACATCTCAGGCTGTGTACTACATGGACTGCAAAATGAACTGGCACCTCACCTAAGTGTCATGTTTAATCATAGCCTCACCTCAGGCTTCATGCCCACTGAGTGGCGCACAGCTACAGTAATCTCACTCTACAAGGGGGAATCCACCTTGGATCCCAGGAACTTCCACCCCATCAGTCTGACAAGCTTGATCTGCAAGGCCATGGAATGTATTATCATGAAACTTATAAACAAAGACATTGGCAACCTTCAAACACTGGACCCCACTCAGTTTGGAATCGTAAAGGGACGATCTTGTCTCCTGAACCTAATTGACTTTTTTGAATCAGTCTCCATAGCCATGTAAAAGGGTAAGGTGGTCCACACAGCCCATCTGGACCTTGCCAAGGCCTTTGACACCATCCCCCACTCTGGAATCATAGACAAATTTACTAAGCTGGGCATTAATCCCAATGTCACTCGATGGGTTGCCAACTGGCTTACTGACAGAATCCATAATGTAAAAGTAGCTGACTCCAAATCCAGCTCCAGACAAGTGGCAAGTGGAGTACCTCAGGGCTCAGTCCTGGGACCACTCTTGTTTGGCATCTACTTCTCTGAAGAGCAGGCCAACACTAAGGGACTCTGGCTAACAAAGTTCGCAGATGACTACAAACTGGGAGCCATTATTGAATCCCTAAATGATGTGGATATTCTACAAAAGGGTCTTACAGAAACAGATGCTTGATGCCAGAGCCATGGGCACAAACCCAATGCCAAGAAATGTATAGTTATTCCCTTTGGGAAAAAAACATGTACCCATGAATTACCACATAGGTGGCAATGCACTAAATACCAAAAGTGTGCTAAAAGACTAAGGGACACAGGTGGACAGTGGTCTCACCTTCAATAACCACATTGCCACAATAGTCAGGAAATCCTTCTATGTGGCACACCTCATCACTAAGGAGTTTTCATCCAGAAAAAAGTAGGTCATTGTCCCACTGAACTCATCCCTCATTAGACCCATTATAGAATACAATGTCCCATTTGGTATGTACCCCTCAAGACATCTGCAATGACTGGAAAGGCCACAGAAATACCTCACTATAAGAATCACAGGCCTAAAGCAGATGCCCTATGCTGACCATCTAAAAAAACTCCACCTATACGCTGTCACATATCGTCTACTCAGAGGTGATCTCTGCTTAACATACAAGGCCATGTCAAACCCAGAGCTGTTGGACATGCTACACTTAAAGAAATCCCAATCCCTCAGAAAAAAAACACTCCAGGGATCTAAAACTTGTCAGCACAATGAACAAAACATGCTGGAGGGATAGATTCCTGACCCAAAGGCTCCCCAGACTCTGGAATATACTGCCCATACACATAATGCAGAGCGCCTCTTTGGCCCTCTTCAAAAGGAACCTTGATGATTGGATGGGAGATAGAAAATTCACCCCAGGGATCATGCCAGTCACCCTGCTAGACAGGGGTCCAGGGAAGTAAATACTGTGGGAAGAAATAGCCATGGAATTGTTATGGCTAGGCTTGTATAGGCCCTAAGACTGATAGACTAGTATCAACCTATGAACCTATGATGACATCATTTTCTTGGGGTGTATATGCAGGGAGCCATTCAGGGGACATTGTACATGGAAGACATAAACAGGACAAAAGGTCAGAGGACCTCATACTGCAAGGATATAATAGTTGTTAATTAACATCCTCCCACCATATCTGCAACAATAATCTAAACACACAAATCAATGGGCATGTTTACACCAAACCTACTGTTGGGATATATATCCTATTGTTCAACAAATATTGAAATGTGTTTCTATTCATGTTCCATGTTGAAACACTTTCATTGGTGGCCTGTTTTTATCAATGTAACCTGCATGCCATTGTAATGGCCACTATGGTTCCATATATAGGTTAATAGGTTCATAGGTAGGTACTAGGCTATTGGCCCAAGGGCCTACATAAGCCTAACCAACAAGGTTCCCTGGCTTACACCACCCAAGAAAGTTATTTTCCTGTGCCATTGTTGAGCAGAGACACAGAAGTGATCCCCGGAGTGTATTTCCTATTTCCCATCCACTCATCAAGATTTTTCTTGAAGCGTGCTAATGAAGAACTTTGCTTGACAT
Organism: Protopterus annectens; assembly: GCF_019279795.1. Taxonomy (NCBI): domain Eukaryota; kingdom Metazoa; phylum Chordata; order Ceratodontiformes; family Protopteridae; genus Protopterus; species Protopterus annectens. The sequence goes on along the minus strand of NC_056728.1, from coordinate 1,568,627,045 downwards.
AGGTGAGTAGCCTGTTCCAGAGAACAGGAAGAGTCTGGGACAGGAATCTATTCCTCCAGCATGTCCTGTTTATTGTGTTGACAAGGTTTAGGTACCTAGAGCATGTAGCTCAGAGGAATTGGGATTTCTTTAGGTGTAGCATGTCCAACAGCTCTGGGTTTGACATAGCTTTATATGTTAGGCAGAGATCACCTAGGAGTAGGTGATATGCTACGGAATAAAGCTGGTGTTTTTTGAGATGGTCAGTGTAGGGCATTTGTTTGAGGCCAGTAATCATCATTGTGAGGTACTTATGTGGCCTTTCCAGCTGCTGCAGATGTCTTGTGAGGTACATTCCAAAAGGGGCGTTGTACTCTATAATGGGTCTAATGAGTGTTGAGTAGAGGGGAACAATGGCCTCTTTTTTCCTGGATGAGAACCCTTTTATGATGAGGTGTGCCATGTAGAAGGACTTCCTGACTACTGTGGCAATATGACTATCAAAGGAGAGACTACTGTCCACCTGGGTCCCAAGATCTCTTATCACACATTCAGTGTTAAGTAGATTGCTGCCTATGTGGTAGTTTATGGGTACAAAGTTTTTACCAAAGGGGATGACACTGCACTTTTTAGCATTGAGCTTGAGGCCATGGCTCTGACACCAGGCATTTGTCTCAGCGAGGCCCTTCTGTAGTATGTCAACATCATTTGGGGACTTGACTATGGCTCCTAGTTTGCAGTCATCTGCGAACTTTGTTAGCCAGAGGCCTTCTATGTTAGCCTCTACTTCAGAGAAGTAGATACCAAACAGGTGAGTTCTCAGGACTGAACCCTGTGGTACTCCACTTGTCACTGGTTTGAGGTCAGATTTGGAGTCTGCAACTTTTACAGTGTGGGTTCTGTCAGTGAGCCAGTTGGCAACCCATCTTATGATGTAGGGATTTATACCTAGTTTAGTGAGTTTAGCTATAATTCCAGAATGGGGGATGGTGTCGAAAGCCTTGGCGAGGTCAAGATAGGGTGTGTGAACCACCTTACCCTCATCTACTGCTTTGCTAACTGCTTCAAAGAAGTTGATCAGGTTCAGGAGGCATGATCTGCATTTCATAAACCTGAACTGGGTGGGATCCAGAGTTTGGAGGTTACCAATGTCTTTGTTTATGAGTTCCATGATGATACGTTCCATGGCCTTGCAGACCAGGCTCATCAGGCTAAAAGGTCGATAGTTCCCGGAATCGGTCACGTATACATGTGTTCTGTTTGCTATGCAACTGTTCCAAATCTGGTGTTTTGGGTTAAAGGGAATATCTATGCATGCTGTTATAAATAATCCTGGATTGTGTTGACTATTACTAGCCCACATATGTTCTAAAACTGCAATACAATAGCAAGTTTGGGAAGGACGTTCCCAGCAGACCCACCGCTTCCACCTCATCTGGCCATAGTACCAGGCCCCAGGACATCTGGGGCACACCATGTGACCTCCTCATCCACTGGTCCTGCACTACTTTCTGGTGGAACCACCTCAGGAGATGGGGCTTGCACTCCCCCTGGGAGCAGGCATGGACAGGATCCTGTTACCTGAAGTCAGGTCCAGGGTCTGGTACATAGGGAGCTCCTCAAAGAATTGGGAGATCTGCTACACCAGCTTGAGGGCCTAATGGCACAATTAGAGGGTCAACCTGCCCCTCCTGCTCAGCTCCCAGCACAGCCACCTTTAGGGCCGTGAAGGTGCAGTGATGACTGCCCATCAGTGGGGACCTCAGTCCCACTGTTTCCATTTGGGGGCTCATGGGATTCTGATTTCCAAACACCCCTCCCCATCCAAGGTGTTTACCCCCCCCCACATGTTTCATATACTGCCCCTTTATGCTGTCTTGTCTGTCGTGTCTGTCTTCCAACTCAACCTACATCCCCAAATATACCTACTATCCTTCCACAACTC
>NC_056728.1:1568602518-1568624621 GCF_019279795.1 Protopterus annectens | reverse complement strand
GTTTTTAAAATGAAAAAAAATAAAAATTTTTGTTACCTTTTTTTTGTAAAAAAAAGGGGCCCTTTGGTTTTTTTTAAAAAAAAATGTTTCCTTTTTTTGGGGGAACCAAAACTCTTCTATCTGATTACCCTAACTCATAGGCCACACATATGCAGATTCCAGGCAATTGTTAACACAGGTACTGCACAGGCAGTACTTGCTAGACATTCCTGCAAGTCCCTCAGTGTTGCTGCATGTTTCTGGGCAGCCTCCATGACCAGTTTGCAACATGTGTTGTCATCTGTCTTGGATGGGCATCTGTTTATTTTCTACATAAATGTTGTCCCATACTTCATACACACATACATGACTGCACTGTTTGCCATGGTATATGCAATGGTGAGATAAGGCTACTTCTCCCACTCCTGAGTGCTACCTTTCAGATATGGGATCCAAAATGTGTACAAGCTACGGCTGCCTCTGTTGTAGGTGAGTGGGCAAATGTCATGGACATACTTCTTGGACATCAGACCATCACTTGGTGTGACATTGAGGCCCTGTACTTGATGGAAGGTGTGTACTCAAGAAGAATGAATGCTGTTAGTACCTCACAAGCTGCTTCCACAATATGTTATTTGAAGTGTGTACACACATATGCTTCCAGTGTTTGTTAAGGAATGTATTCCCTATATTTGTTGTCCTAACATAGGATTCTATATTACACATTTGTTGCTCATGTAAGGGTCACATTACAGGTTGTAAAAGGTGTGGAATGTGGTATTGTGATTCGCCGTTGTTTAGATCAGGAACAGTTGCCATTGTAATACTGGTGCATACACTGTTGTAGCCACTGTATAAGGGTAATGTTTCAGACATGTCCCTACTGTAGGCCATTTGTCCCATCATTTCGTTCATATCTGTCCACACATCTTGCACTGACAGGTTCTTAGGTATACTGCAGGACTCTTACATACCCTTCAGATATGCCACCATGATGACCACTGTGATGCAGTGCAGTTAACAGAAACAATAAGTGAACATGTACAGCATGCATTATAGGTAGGTGTGTTAAATGTGTGCATAGCAAACACCATGGCCATAACATGGCCGGTGTGTTGGCAAACCTCAACAAAACAACTTCATACTCACAGCTACAGGCTGCTGCCCCTGTTGTATACCAGAGGGACTTACATAGTTGTGTAAGAGACATAATGTCAGTAGCCACACCTGTAGCATTGGTACAGGGTGAGACCAGCATTTCAGTACATCAACAGTACAAACCCACAATACTAGAGATTATGCACATATGTTCATTACTACACTGCAGCAACAGACTATCCTATCTGACATATGCATGTAGATACTTTACAGATGAAGATGGATAAGCAACAGTGGTCTACTAATGTGGCCTGGGGTCTTATCTGGATGCTCCCCATCCATTGTATGGGTGGCATCCACCTCCACAATGCTATCTTCACGTTGCTGGCTTGACTGGTGGGCAGGTACCCCAAGGCTGGTGTGGAGCTCCTCAGCATGTGTCAGTGGGGGCTGGATAGCATGACTCACACCTGTGGCTAGCTGGTCCCTCCTAATGGAAGCAGCACACTGATGGATGTGGCAGATCAGTCAGTGCACCAGTGCTGCACCTGCTCATAACTGTGATTATGCAGGCCAACATCATTCACCCTGTGAACGAGCTCGTTCCACAGGGCAGTCCTTTCCTGCAGATTATGGGCCCTGCACCCAAATAGGATGCCATGATAGAATATTACAAATTGTATGATGACATCATTTTCTTGTGGTGTGTAAGCAGGGATCCATTCCCATGGCATTGTACCTGGATGACATAAACAGGAAAAAAGGTCAGAGGACCTCATACTGCAAGGATATATAAGTTGTTAATTGACATCTCCCCCCCCCCCCAGATCTGCAATAATAATCTAAGCACACAAATCAGTGGGTATGTTTACACCAAACCTACTGTTGGGACATATGTCTTATTGTTCAACAAATATTGAAATGTGTTTCTATTAATGTTCCATGTTGAAACACTATCATTGGTGGCCTGTTGCTATCAATGTAACCTGCATGCCTTTGTAATGGCCACTGTGGTTCCATATATGCATGTGTTCTGTTTGCTATGCAACTGTTCCAAATCTCGTGTTTTGGGCTAATGGGAATATCTATGCATGTTGTTATAACTAATCCTGGATTGTGTTGACTATTACTAACCCACATATGTTCTAAAACTGCAACACCATAGCACGTTTGGGAAGGCCGATCGCAGAGGACCACCTCTTCCACCTCATTTGGCCATGGCACTAGGCCACAGCATGTCTGGGAACCACCCCGGGACCTCCTAGTCCACTGGTCCTGCACCACCTTTGGATGGAACTGCCTCAGGGGATTGGGCTCATCTCACACCTGAGAGCAAGCATGGACAGGATCCTGTCACCCAAATTCTGAAGGAAATTTGGAGATCTGCTATGCCAGCTTGAGGGCTGCATGGCGCAATTAGAGGGTCAGCCTGCGCCTCCTGCTCATCCCCCAGCACAGCCACCTTCAGAGCTGTGAAGGTGCAGTGGTGGCTGCCCATAGGTGGGGACCTCATTCCCACTGTTTCCATTTGAGGGCTCATGTTACCGATTTCCAAACACCCCGCGCCGTCCAAGGTGTTTACCCCTACATGTGTCATATACCACCCCTGTATGCTGTCTTGTCTGTATTGTCTGTCTTCCGACCCAACCTACCTCCCCAAATATACCTACTATCCATCCCCAACATCCCACTCTCACCTAAAAAAAAAGGGCAATCTGTTCCCAAAAAAAATTTTTCCCCATACATATCTGTCCATTTTGCACACGTGTCCACTGGACACATGTAATCTGGTCTGATTGGCTTCACAAAACATTACTGTTGTCCTCACCCCTCTCTCAGGGGTTTGAATGTCCATATACACCTCCAAATTCAGTATATATATATATATATATATATGCACAGCTGTTGCTGTAGAAGAAATGGACAGCTATGGACCTTCCCTACAACTGCCCTGCACATCCCTAGTTACTTTCCCTATTGCCTTTCCCTCTTTGTGCCCCCTTTTTCACCACTTTCCTATCACCCCTTTTTTCTTTTCTTTTAAAGAAATCAGCCCGGGGGTAAGTAGGAGTAACCACTTTTAAGCAGTAGTAAGCAGGATTAAGCCTGTTTGCATAGCACTAAGCAATGCCTACACAGATTAAACAATTTTCTGGCTGTCTGTAAGCATATTTAACCGGTAGTTAGAATTCCTTACCATCACGCAAACCCAAACAAACCCACTTACAACTGTTTAAAAGTGTCTTAATCACTCTGTATCCAACAGCCCTTGTTCTGCTCAGCAACAAAATAATCAGCCCTTGCAAGTCTTGAACCCAGGACACTGCACACCATAGCCACAGCAATTTACCACTAAGATATCTGAGCTGTAGACATGTGTGATGTTTTCTCAAACATATTATGCAGCACAGTCATTCAACAGTAGGGAAAATGTATATATGTGTGTGTGTGTGTGTGTGTGTGTGTGTGTGTGTGTGTGTGTGTGTGTGTGTGTGTGTGTGTAGATATGCATGTTGAACCTCTCACTGCAAAACATCTGACCAAAGGCAGTGCAAATGGAGTGAAGGGGCCCATAATAGGGATCTCTTGTAATTATTGCCATTATCCCTTCTTCCACAGCTGAACTGTTCTGCCTTGCAACAAAGTAGAGCATCACATGTGGACAAAGCCTAACTTTAGGGAGGGATATATAGGGACAGATTGTAGATATGCCTATTACAAACCTATGAAGTTTGTGCATGATACATTTCACATTACCATGACTGTTCTGAAGGTAGTGGAGTCTGAAACTCGTGTCAGTCATGACTTCATTATGCCTACCTTCTGTTATTTGCCAGACTAATATAGATGTTTGGAGGAGCAGAACAAACAATATGATGTCTTAAATCTTGACATTCTGTGCAGATCTGCACAGTTGACAGGTATGGCCAACTGCCTACATGGCCAGATGCTAGGTCCATAGCAGTTGTTCAGCAGGACATCATTACAGCAAGTCTTGATGACACATATAAATCTTTCAAAATAATCTATCCCATTATTGCAGACCAAGTACTACATTCAATTACATGCTGACATGTTTCATATACCTGTTTTATTTGTATGCTCTTTTTTATGTTCCACTTGATGATGTCTTCCTTGTTTGGTTTGGTTTTTTTTTAGTATTTTTTTAGTATTATTTTTGTTTTCCTTTTTTTATTTCTCTCTCTCTCTCTCTCACTCTCTCTCTCTCCACTACAGGGATCAAGCTGGTTTGAATAGGTTGCAGCATGGCTTTTGTAGGTGATGTTCATGATCAGGTGATGACCTCTGCACCAATTGGTGTTCCCCACTTGCTAATTGCATGCAGGCAGTTGTATAGTTCTTCCAATAGCCAATGTCATAGCAACCCACTGCTATAAATTACTACATCATGTGGGCGTTATCCCTTTACCTTTCCTGTATGGAAGACATCCCTCCTGTGTTTGGACAGCAGTGTTACAGACAGCAGGTCGCAATACCTCCTACAGCAGGACTTGTGAAAACAGGCCAACTACATGTTTGTATAAGGTACCAGAGCTAGGGGAAATACGTGAGTATTGCTGTTATATGCATTGAATACTGCTAGTTTTACATGGTTGTGTTTACATGCTAGTTTTGCATGGAATGCAGTCTGTTCTCCACACAGGTCTTGTCCCCAACATATTAGTGGCATTCTCTCTTTTGATTGCTATCAGTACATGGCAACATCCATTTGTGTTTCTGACTTCATATTCCCGAGTAAGGGTATGTTGCAACCAATCCTGTAACACCAGCAACTTTCACAGTGTATAACAGCAATATTTCAAATATGACCCTATGTTTCAGCCTCTGTCCTCCACCTATATACCAGGTTGTAGGAAAGTCACCAACAATGACACAGCAAAGAAATGCACTTTATTCCACACAGCACAGCATAATGCAAAGCAAAACATTTTGCTTTGCATTGTGCTGTGGTGTGTGGAATAAAGTGTATTTCCTTGCCATGTCATTGTTGGTGACTTTCCTGCAACCTTTACTTACATTATTTGTCATTTTTGAGGTTGTGTTCACTTTATTTTTTGACCTATATACCAGGCTTTGCTCAGATGTCATGCAGTAAGAGGCTGATAGGTAATGGTGTATCCTTATTTAGTGCTGACATTCCTGCTATCATTCCAGTGATGTTGTGGACTACCACACAAATTGTGGGGTACGGTCCATATATATATGAGGCCTACAGCTGGACAAAACATGTGTGACCCTGTACAGTCTGGAGGTCAGTGTATGGAGAACACTGTTATATGTCCTTGTAAGACATTTTATGGGGGAGGGGTATGAAATGTTTTTAATCTAGGCTGTTACAACATGTGAGGGATATCAGTAATAAGAAATATTAAGGTATATGGCTGTACATTTTCATACATTTCACCATAGGAACAGTGGTGGGCTAAAGCTTGCTGTCTTACACACAGTTCTGTTGGTCAGTGTGAAAGTGACATTTTTAGTTAAGCATTGTTATGTAACAGATACATTTACATTGTGACAACTGATACTTTCCCCCTAGGGGATGAGTACAGAGTGTAACTGGAGGCTGTTGAACTACACCTGTAATTAAGTGTTGATTGATTCTTATCTTCAAGGCAAGTGTGTTTTTTACTGTTGTACTACTTGAAGGCTTTAACCTAGACAACAAAGTATGTTATGTTTTGCAGATTACAGTGACATATGTTTTCTTTGAGAGTTGCATTTACCAATTATTATGTATTTCAAAAAGCTAAATGCTATAAGAAATGACATAAACAACTGAAATAGTACACAAATAAACATTTCTATGTGTGCAGACTGTGTGTGGTGTCATGTCCTTTACATTGTGTATAGGTATAAGTTTCATGTAATAATTCTGATTTGTAGGAAAGAATCAGACACTGGCCATTTGAAAAGGTGGCAACTGTAAGAATAATGACTGTTTGATATGTGTTGTGCACACTCTCTATATACTCTCATATATATATATATATATATATATATATATATATATGTGTATATATATATATATATATATATATATATATATATATATATATATATATTTATATATGTGTGTGTGTGTGTGTATATATATATATGTATGTATATATATATATATATATATATATATATATATGTGTGTGTGTGTGTGTGTGTGTGTGTGTCTATCATTAGAATGTTTAGTGCTTCCACATTGTACATTCCCTATGGTAGACTGACTGTTTTGCATGATATGTTAGAGAAATCATCCACACATCTTTCAGCTGAGATGGCTTACTGGTAACTTGTGGCTATGTTGTGCATGGTCCTTGGTTCAAGACTTGCAAGTGCTGGTTATTTTGTTGCAAGGCAGAACAGTTCAGGTGTGGAGAAAGGGATAATGGCAATAATTACAAGAGATCCCTATTTTGGGCCCCTTCACCCCCCATTTACAGTGCCTTTGGTCAGATGTTTTGCAGTGAGAGGTTCAGAATGTGGCTCCAATGTCTGAATGCACTATATATATATATATATATATATATATATACATATATATATATATATATATATATATATATATAAACGTATTTATATATATATAAATAAATAAAAATGCATGTCTATACACATATATATATATATATATATATATATATATATATATATACATTTTCCCTACTGTTGAATCACCGTGCTGCATATGTCTGAGAAAACATCACACATATCTACAACTCAGATGGCTTAGTGGTAAATTACTGTGGGTATGGCGTGCAGGGTCCTGGGTTTGAGACTGGCAAGGGCTGATTATTTTGTTGTTGGGCAGAACAAGGGCTGTTGGATACAACATGATTAAGGCACTTTTCAGCAGTTGTAAGTGGGTTTGCATGGGTTTGCGCGATGGTAAGCAATGCTAACTTCAGGTTAAATATGCTTACAGAAAGCTGGAAAATTGCTTATTCTGTGTAGGCATTGCTTAATGCCGAGCAAACAGGCTTAATCCTGCTTACTACTGTTTAAAAGTGCTTACTCCCACTTACCCCCGTGCTGATTTCTTTAAAAGAAAAGAAAAAAGGGGTGATAGGAAAGTGGTGAAAAAGGGGGCACAGAGAGTGAAAGACAATAGGGAAAGTAGCTAGGGATGTGCAGGATGGATGTAGGGAAGGTCCATAGCTGTCAATTTCTTCTACAGCAACAGCTGTACATATATACTGAATTTGGAGGTATATTTGGACACTCAAACCCTGAGAGAGGGCTGAGGACAACAATAATGTGTTGTGAAGCCAATTAGACCAGATTACATGTGTCCAGTGGACACGTGTGTGAAATGGACAGTTATGTATGGGGCAAAATTTTGGAGGGGGGCAGATTGCCTTTTTTTTAAGGTGAGAGTGGGATGTTGGGAAAGGATAGTAGGTATATTTGGGGAGGTAGGTTGGGTCAGAAGACAAACAAGACAGACAAGCTAGCATACAGGGGTGGTATATGGCATGTGGAGGGCTTGGACAGGGAGGGGTGTTTGGAAATCAGATGCCCACGAGCTCCCAAATGGTAACATTGGAACTGAGGTCCCCACCCATGGGCAGTCACCCCTGCACTTTCACAGCCCCAAAGGTGACTGTCCTGGGGGGCTGAGTAGGTGGGGCAGGCTGACCCTCTAATTGTGCTATGCGGCCCTCAAGCAGGTGTAGCAGATATCCCAATTCTCTGCAGAGCTCCCTACACACCAGACCCCAGACCTGACTTTGGGTGACAGGATCCTGTCAGCACCCACTCCTAGGGAGGGGACAAGCCCCATCCCTTGAGGCGGTTACATTCAAAGGTAGTGCAGGACCAGCAGATGAGGAGGTTCCGGGGTGGGTCCCAGACATGCTGGGGCCTAGTGCCATGGCCAGATGAGGTGGGAGAGGTGGGTCCACTGGGACCGGCCTTCCCAAAAGTGCTATGGTGTTGCAGTTTTAGAACATATGTGTGTTATTAATAGTCAACACAATCCAGGATTAGTTAGAACAGCATGCATATATATTCCCATTAATCAAAAACACCAGATTTGGAACAGTTGTATAGCAAACAGAACACATGCATATATGGAACCACAGTGGCCATTACAACATCATGCAGGTTACATTGATAACAACAGGCCACCAATGACAGTATTTCAACATGGAGCATTAACAGAAACACATTTAAAAATTTATTGAACAATAGGACATATGTCCCAACAGTAGGTTTGGTGTAAACATATCCTTTGATTTGTGTGCTTAGATTATTGTTGCAGATATATTGGGGGAGAGAGAGATGTCAATTAACAACTTATATATCCTTGCAGTAGTCACAACTTTAATGATCATTGCTCTGCAGGTATTCTTACAATACCCTATGGCCTTAGTTTGGGCAGTGGTATGTTAGTACTTGTATACTTCAGCTGTCTTATACCTAAATTCTACTTGTCTTAACTGGTAGACCTGTGGAGGGAATGTTTGTTTCTACACATATTCCCAGATTCCTAGTTGTAATTCTGCACATACTTCTCAATCTCTTAATGCACAACATCTGGACAAAGCTTGACAACATGAGGGCACAAATAGGGACATATTTTGAATATTGCTCTTATAATCTTTTAGACAGTTGCTATAGTAACAGGATTTGTTTTAAAATACAATTTCTGAAGGATTTGAAGACACTCAAATGTATGTCATTCTTTAGTGACTACAATCCTGAGATCATCCCACTGATTTCCCAGGAAAAAAGAGGAACAGGCCAAAATATGAGCCAAATATCTGGACATTCTGGGAAAATCTGTACAGTTGAGAGGTATGAGCATACAGCTTACTACCACTCCCAGGATTCAAACCATGGCTGTGTGTGTGTTAAAAATGCAATAACTTCTGTTTCATCAGGGTGAGCTATTTAGACACCGCTGTCTGTTCCATCAGTATTTTCTTTGTAAGTCTCTCTTAGTTGTACAATCTGACGTAATTACAACAGTCATACAGACATTCCTAGACATATTTCTATGTATCACAGTGTGAGAAAAGTGGTTGACACAACAGTACTATTCTGATATCAGATGTTGGTGAATGCTTCATGTCAGGCCATACAATACCAGAGCAAACACTACCAATCCAGGATTTAAAACTTTATTGCCAGGCAGTTACAGTTTTCTTATCTGAAAGACCTGTGGGGGGAATGTTTATTGACACTACCTGACTGTTTCTATACATATTCCCAGATTCATAGTTAATATTATGCACATATCTCTCAATCTCTTAATGCATACACTCTAGACAAAGTTTGACAACATGGGGGTACAAATAGGGACATATTTTGAATATTGCTCTTATAAACTTGGAGAGTTGCTAGAGTAACAGGATTTGTTTTAATATACATTTTCTGAAGGATTTGAGGTCTGAAAATGAAATGTATGTCATTGTTAAGTGACTACAATTCTGGGATCATCCCGGTAATTTGCCAGGAGGACAAAGGAACAGGCCTAAAATATGAGCCAATTATCTGGACATTCTGCAAAAATCTGTACAGTTGAGAGGTATAATTATGCATACAGCTTACTACTACCACTCCCAGGATTCAAACCATGGCTGTGTGTAATAAAAATACAACAATTTGAGTTTCATCAGAGTGAGCTCTTTAGAAACTGCTGTCTGTTCCTTTAGTGTTTTATGCCCAGGTTTCTCTTTTGTACAATCAGACCTTATACTTACAAAAGTCTTATACAGACATTCCTAGACATATTTTTTTTATGTAACACAGTGTGGGTAACAGTGGTTAACACAACATTATTACTATTCAGAGACTGCAACACTAAATGCCATACAATACCAGAGTAAACACAACCAGTCCAGGATTTAGAATTTTATTGCCAGGCAGTTACGGTTTTATTGAAATATGACCTATATGGGACTATTACTATCATATTGTCTGGTTTATTCAGTACAACCCATACACAGTTTTTATACTGGCAGATGACTTTCTATTACTTTATATTTATTTGGTATGACTACTACAAGCAGGATTGTTACTCACCAGCCTCTTGATGCAGCCTTTGCAACCTGCTAGCATGGGCTTCCTGATTCACAGCCCACTCAGCTGTAGCTGTAAAGGGAATAGAGAAATATTTAGGCATACCTAACCATCACATACACAGGGTGGACTTTAGTAAACAGTTATTGATATGAATACTTACACACTGCTGGGACATCACCCCTCTGCCTTGCTTCTTGGACCCACTGGTCCAAGACCTCCCTCTTTCTCTGCTACAAGTCAGCATAGTGGTGCCAGACCTGCTCACCAGTCCGAGGGATACCAGTGGCACTGGTGAGATTGCTGGTGAGACAGTCCCAGGCTTCCACTTTATATTGGGAGCCCTGGTACTGGCCCTCAGTAGTCTCTCATCATGGTTATTTACCAGGAGTCCTACCATGACCTTGGACTCCTTTATGCCCCAGCACTGCACCCAGCAGCACATGCCCTCACCAACTCTTGCCATACTGCCTACAGTGGGAAGCTACAACCAATTATGAGCTATATTCACACCTGCGGAGTTTAAATATGGCCGATTTCCCACCCTTTGCCTTGATTAGATGGCTTTGAATATGCTGAGCTAAGCTAAGCTATGGGCAAACCTGCTTAGCAAAGGTTGGCAATGCTTGAAGGGGCAGGTTCAGCATTGCTTACCAATGGGCAAATCCACTTAGCTGGGCTACTCATTGCTTAGCAGTCATATTTACACAATGCTTACACCTGGTAAGCAGAGCTGTGCAATGCTTAGTATTGCTTATTTTTTTATTTTATACACTATCTGTTGTATGGGATTCATTCATCATTCATTGCATATTAGAAATCTGTTTACTGTCCCTGACATCCCCCAATATACGTTCATTACATTTATTCATGTGTGACTATACTGTATGGGGCGCTTGTGTTTATATGGGGGGGTTTCACAACTTTATTACACTGACACCTCACATCTGGACCTACTACAGTACTCTGGTTAACAAATATTATGTTATTTCTTAGCTAATTATAAAAAAATTGTTTATGTACTGCTTTCACATGTAAAATGCAAATTGGTTACACTGGGGACTGAACCAGGAATGGCTGCTTGCAAAGTGCACACTCTAACCACTATACTATTGCAACACTGCTTAAGTTGGATGCCTCTTGCTATTTAACTTCTTGTGCTGTTTAAGCTGGACTAAGCGTAGCTAAGCAATGAGCACACCCACGCAGCTACGTTTAAACTTTATCAAATTTATAAAAAATAATTATTTGTTGTGGTTTTTTTCTTTGCACCCTTCAGAATATCCCTGCTAATGCTAAACCTGCTATTCTATCAACTTCTCCTTTGTGGGACGATTGTCTCTTATGGCTTTGTCCAGATTCCTTACTCTGATGGATTGGGAGGTGTGCGCTATATGCTTATGCTAAATCTGTTATTTTATCAACTTTATGGCTTGGTAGGGAAAATTGTCCCTTATGGCTTTGTCCAGATTTCTTACCCTGATGGGTTGGGGGTGTTACGAGTATTCTTGCTCATTTGAAATTGCCAAATGGCAATTCTGGAGTACAGGAGAGGGTATGTATTGTGAGAGCTCTGCTCTCAGACACACCCCCTGCACTCGTACACAGAACCATGTCCATTTTACAGCATGGCAGTGTGCTGTGCTCCACAGGAACAGTCCCTGCTGTGCAGGAATAACTTATTCCTGCACAGCTGCTTGCTGAATCCTGCAGTCAGTTTATGTACATGGAAGTAATTGCAACAATGTGGGGGATTGTGTTATTATGTTGTTAGTAAGTGGCTTCTTTGAACTTTTCATCAAACCTGTAATATTTTATTCCACTGATGTTAAAAATGTTTTTAATTCTGAATTTTTCACATCATCCTTATTGTGTTTGTCCATAACAAGTTGTTCTTTTATTAGTGTAATGCTTAATGCACTAAATCATTTCATAGTAATTCTTATACCTATTGTTCTGATACGTCAGCATATAAATGCTTTTCATTAAATATAAATAGGTTAAATAACCCTTTAAAGAGAAATAGTTTAAATATGTATTTAACTCTACATAAAGCAGACATTGTTTTTCTACAGAAAGCTCATTTATTGATTAATGATTTAAATAGATTGTTGTTAAAGGATTATTCAGTTTTAATTGGCTCTCACTTTGGTTCAAAAAGAAGAGGTGTTATTATTCTCTGGGAAAAAAGCATGTCTACCTAGAAGAGTGGATTCCTATTCTGACAAGAATGGTATGCTGGGATTAATGGTAATAGAAGTTGATAAAAAATACTATACCCTTATAAATACATATTGGATAACTGGGATTGATTCTAAAACAGTTAATAAATGCTTAGATATGACAACACTATACTCTAAAGGAAAAATGTTGATAGCTGGTGATTTTAACTGCATCCTATCAGACGAAGGCACTACTAATGCTAAACAACTCAGGCTATCTTCAGTAGTGACATATTTACATTATTATATTAATGCAATGTATATGAAAGATATATCAGATTTAAAATGAGATGGTTCTTTAAAATATAATCACTATTCTTTTAGATTTGGGACTTAAACCAATACCGATAAAGTACTGTTATCCAATGCATTATACTCCAAAATAGAGGAGGTACTAATAGTTTCATGTTCCTTATCTGACCACAATGCTATTACATTTAAATTAACTTTAAGTCCAAACAATTTAATTTCTTGCCAAAGACTTGCAGCATATATACATAAATAAAACAAAAGGCTTTAATGAATGGTAATTTGCTATGGGACATGTTAAAAACGTACTTATATGGTAAAGTAAAGAACTGGTATATTTGTAAAAGAAAGGAATGGGATACAGAGTTAAATGTTCTCCAAGCTGAAATTGATAAATTAAAATTAAACTCAGTGATAAAGTTGCAAGCACACAGTTGAAAAATCTATATCAAAAATACATAGAAATCTTACATCATAAGATTTTCATTCATCTACAAAAAACTAAATTATAGTCATATTCAATAAATCCCAAAAGCCTTCACAGAATAGCTATTAGATATAAAAAAACATGAAAAAAATAAACCATATCAAGGAGATTGTTTATAAAGAAAGTAAAAAGACTATTAATGTTACAGATCTGAAAGATATATTAAAATATTTTAGCAAGTATTATGAAGAAATTAATAAAACAAAGTCATACCTAAGTAACAGCAACTTATTGGATAGTTTTTTTTAAAGACATACATAATAAACTATCCAAAGAACAGAAAAGCAAGATTGATAACTATTTTTTTCATTTAAGGAATTAAAAGACCAAATTAAAAATTGTAAAACTAATAAAGCACCAAGTATAGATGGGATAATACCTGAGCTATACAAACTTTTACCTGATAATATTTTTACATTTTTATTAAATGCTTTTGCAGAAATTAAGAGTGCATCTAATATCCCCCCATTATGGTGATATTCTCTTATTATACCCATTTTTAAATCAGATAAGGACCATGCTCTATGTTCTTCTTATTGACCCATATCACTTTTAGATGTAGAGTACAATATTTTCTTGTCTATATTAGCAAAAAGATTAAATCAAATGCTCATTGGTTTAGTAAATGAAGAATAGACTGGGTTTATAGTTAATAGGAAAGCTCAAAATAATGTAATAAGACTCTTTTCTTTGATATGGCAAACAAAAATAAAAATAGTTATCTATAATAAGCTTAGATATGGCCATAGAGTTTGACTCTGTAAATTGGCCATACTTGTTCAGAGTACTTAATGAATATAATGTTTCCACTGATTTTATAAAGTTAATTAAAAAGCTTTATGATAACTCCATTTCTTTTGTCAAAATAGACTCCTTTATATCCAGCCTCTTTGAGATCTGAAAAGGTACCAAACAGTGATGCTCTTTATTCGCTTTTTGCACTTATTATGGAGCACCATTTGCTAACTATATAAGATCTAACATAAACATTAAAGATTTTAAAATAAATGAAAACGGTTTCTTCTAAAATTCTACTTTTTCCTGATGACTTTCTGCTCACTAATGCTAATATTGAACTCTCACTGAAACATATAATTGGTTCTATGGACTATTTTGAAAATATTTCAGGTCTGAAATTTAATCACAATAAAACAAAAACCTTGCTTATAAACAAAGGGATGACCACTAAGTTAAACTCTTACAAAAATTGGCTGAGACAATTTACAGTTAAAATATTTAGAAATTACTATTGCGAATAATAATAAAAAAATCAATTTTAGTTAACTACCAAAATAAATCTAATTGATACAATATCCATATTAACAGACAATTGGAATAACTTATTTTTCACATTTGAAGATAAACTTGCATTGATCAAAATGATAATCTTACCAAAAATCTTATTCTTTAGTCAGTATTAATTTTCCTACTAAAAAAGTAATACAAAATAAACTCTATTTTACTAAAGTTCTTATGGTATCCCAAAAAGCCAAAATCTCCTTAGGCTGTCACATCAAAAGTTGGGAGGAGGGAGACACTGGTTTCCCCAATATTGACTTATATTCTAATAATTATTAAATATTCTAGTGGCTTGACTCTTATTATGCTTCCATTTGGAAATCAATACATGAAAATATACTAATAGTTAATAAATCTATAATATAAACTTACACAAAATTAGACATCAATACCTTTTCTGGAGTTTCAAAAGACTATAAATTAAATGAAAGGGATGCGCTTACTCTCTACCCATTCATAAATCAAGTTCTGTTAATATTCAAGAGCTATATGAATTCAAATTATCTAATCAAAAATCTACTAATATTATTTCCTGTAGCTTTCACAAATGGATGCTTAATATCTTGTAACATAAGGAAAATGTTTGACTTAAAGAATAGTAATTTCATTTAATAGTATCAATTTCTGAATGAGAATAAAATACAGTCATCTGATTATCTGATTACTAGATGCAGTCTGGAAAATAGTAATTGGTTAGATATGAAAACATGTAAAGAATATATTCCAAGACAAAATTAAAATAGCATTATACATACAAACTAAAACTATTCCAAAAATCGTCGACTTCTTTTCTAATATAAATAATAATCCATCTAGAGGTAGGTCATGCTTGTCAATCATATATAAGATTACTAGAATTGAATTAATTCCCCCTGAACTGTCATACTGGAATTACTCAACAAAAATAAATAAAGAAGAGTTTTCTGAGAAAAGTTAGAAACTATCCTTAAAATTTGTAGGAAAATCAATATCCTCTATATACTGTAAAATTTTATACATGGACATTTTTACACAATTTTTCTAACGCTCTACAAAGTTGCTGTTATATATATATATAAAACGGAAAAAAAATAAAATGCTGGAGATGCAGTGAAACCCTTGATGCAGATTGTGTTCATATGATCATACAATGTAACATAGTGTCATCTTTCTGGACTGATTTTCAAAACTTTTGCCAAGCATTGTGGTCAGATAATTTTACTGTTATGGATTCTTTGATTTTGTTCAATGCCCCAATCCAGACATTGTTCCAGTATCACAAACACCTCTTCTTTGGTCTGCCCTAGTTATTGCTAGCAAAGGTATAACAAAATACTGGAATGCAAAACTACTTTCTCTTTTACTAGTGAATTTATCTGTTTAGACAAATCTGTTCAAAAAATGAATTACTACCATAAAAATGAGAAATAGAAATGTAACTTATCAATATATAGCCTTGCAGAAATTAAAATCTACTAGAAAAGTACAATTTGTTTCTGCATATAATTCTTGTTATGGACTTTTGTATATGTTTTATTTTGTTTCAAATTGTTGAATTATTTTTGGAATATGTAAAAGCAAATAAAAACTTAAAAAAATAGTTCCCAGAGTCAGTTGATGGATGTGTAGGCATGTTCCACTGCAAAGATAGTTCTAGTTCTGAATGTTAGCAGATTGACATGCATTGCATATCACACATTTTGCATTAATTTATACAGAATAGTTGATATGTTTACGAAAAAGTACTGGATACACCAGGGTTTCTGTGCATCGGGGAGGCAATACATGACTGCATTGTAGATATGTGACATATTGTTCAGTTCATTACGTTTTCACATGTAGTTTCATGGCATAAAGAGTAAATGGACAGTAAACAGCAATAATACATGCTACATTTGGCTTTGCATAACACAGCAGCAACCAACGGGTTTGCGTGATGGTTGGTAAAGTGTTTATGCACGTGAGATACAGAGATCCATTATTTTCCCTGTTTGTCCGTAGTTAAGCAGTATGCAAATGAGAGTCACATTGCTAAAAGTCTGCCAGTTAGTACTGAGTATGTGAACCACACCTCTATGGCAACAGGTGTGAATGCAGTGATACATTTCTTTTTAAGCCAAGGTAAAAAAAGCTTTGAATCCAAATGTATCGAATCATTTTAAATAAACAGTGATAATGCAATGACATCAATTCTTTATAGTACATGTGTTGCTGTGTGTTGACATAGCGCTATGAGTTTTAGTGGCATTGCATGGAGATAACTATAGCATTGTAGGACTGCTCACTGTTGCTTGGCATTGGTACATGATGCCGAAATCCATTCAAACACAGAGGCCAAAAGGTGAAGGGATCCATTACTTTTTCTGCTACTTATGTGTGTTGTGTGTGATTCTATTTTTTACCAGAGTATAGGAGTTAAAATGGAGTAGATAGGAAAGTGGTGAAATGGGGAGCAAACAGGGGGAAGAACAAAAGTAAAGCAATACAGGAATGTGCAGGATGGAGGTAGAAAAGAACAAAATCATGTTGTATAGCCAATTGGACCAAATCAAGTGTGTCAAGAAAACATGCATTTGAAATAAAAAGCTATGCATGGGACTATATGTTATTTTATTTTATTTATTTATTTATTTTTGTGGGACAGGTAGCCATTTTTTTTTCAATTCAATAAGAAAGGAATGCTGGGCAAGGAACTTGGGTATGTCTGCAGCAGGTAAGTTGGATAGATGAGGAAGCAAATTCAAACAAACAAGAAAACCAAGAAAAGAGAAAGGGATGATGAGGGACATGAAAGGTTGGGGGATACCATGACTGGGGTGAAGGAGGGGACAACCCAGGCTCATGCCTGTCAAACTTGGAGACAGTGAGAATCAAGTCCTCACCCACTGGACTGACATCATTGTCCTGTTACTCTGCTGGTGAAGAGAGTGCTTTACATCTTCTCCTCCTACTGACCATGAGGGAGAGCAACCTCTCCATCACCTCTCCATCTGGTGTAGGTGGACACCAGTGGTGCAGTGCATGTCTTTATACATCAACCCTGACATCTCCTGGTGAGTGAATAAATCCCTACTTCCACCACTGCTCCAGAAGGGTACCAGAGCACTAGCTGCTGGGGCAGTACTACCTGAGGGTACAGGTAATGCAGGGGTAGCAGAGGCAGTGCTTCCAGGTTGTGGCCCAGATGTGTTGGGCATCAGTGCTGGAGCTTGTGGAGCATGGAGAGGCTGATCCACTGGAGCTGGCCTACCTCTCTGTGCTGTGGAGAATTTAGTTATGTGGTACAGATGAATGACATGGAGATATTCTGACAACACATAATAGAAAATAAAAAAAGAGATGTGATGGGGTGAGAGAAAAAAAGAGATACAGTTAGTACCATCATATGGGACATGCTATGCATTAACACAATTATACAACCATTTTATCTGAGGTATGACAAAATGTACAACATAAGTACAGATTACTGACAGTAATCATTGAAATGTGCATATATTGCACTCATTCATGTTCCAATTATACAGATTACAGTTAACAGCATGGCATTTGTTCCACTTGTATAGTGTTTAATTTAACATAAATCTTATTAAAGAAATGCAGTATTGTATAGTTGTGATTCATGGCATTTGAACCCACAACCTCTGACTACAGTCTAATATTTCACTCCTAAAGTTGGTTTGTGCTACAGAGTAATGCAACTTGCTTTTACAGTTAGGATATGCACCCTCAATTTGCCACAACTGTATAGAAAACCCAAAATACTATAACTTTAATTTTTAAAGCTACAATAACACTTCTCTTGTGATGCATACATACCACTTGCTTCCCTCAGTCTCTTCATTCAAGAAACATGAGCTGTTCTATTTCATGTTCAGTATTAGCTGGGGAAAGAGCAGAAAAGAACAGTAGAGCATTATGCATACCAGTCTTCCTATATTTAACTTTCTACCTATTACAAGTACTCTGTTATGATCATACTTACACAGCTGTGGCATGTCCGCAGTCTCAAATTCTTTCAACCGACAGTTGAGGGTATCACTTTTATGCCTGTGTAGGTCATTAAAATGGGTCTATATCATATGTTCAGATTCTCACAAGTCTGAACGCCGAAACTTCAAACTGGGAAGTTCGAATTCTAAAAATAACGAAGCCGCAGAACATCAAATTCTTTCCCAGGGAAAGAATTCAGCGGGCCATTTCTGTGGCTTTGCTATTTCCTCCACTGTGGTGCGATCTCAGAGTTGATATATTTAAGTAGGGGGGTGTGGGGGGGGGCAAAGCCCCCACATTAGAAACAGTATTTAGTGTCTGTGTGTTTCCGCATTTTAGACCGGAACAGGGATTTTTTTTTCTCTAGGAAAAAAAATCACTGTTCTGAGTGTTCGGAGTATTTAGTTTTCGAACTTTTGGGTTTGATATTTACATAGTCAAAGTTTTGACACTTCGATTATGTGATATAGACCCCATTGAAATGATGCCTCCACTACTCTCGAGTGCTTGGGATTCTAGTAGCAATGGATACAGCCTGAGCCAAATGATTCCATGCCTCACACTTGTACTGGGAGCCAGAATAGTCCCCCTGCAGAAGCCTTTAGGTGTGGTGCTTTACCAGGAGTCCAGTAAATATCTTGAACTCCTGTACAACCCACCTCTGCACCCTAAACTGGGCAACTTCCCCTCTAACGCCAGTCATGTCTATCATCTAAACTAAAGTAATAGCAACTGATGCTTTCCTGCCAATTCCAGTTATCACATTTATTGGTAGATCACAAACCCGAGCAATGATGCCAGCCACCTTTGCATGATGTTAAGCAGAGCTTAGCAGTGCCATCAGGGAGGAAATAAATACTTGAAACTGGAAGGTTAATCTTACACTTGGTTTAAAATACTCTTAGCCATCCCATTTGCATTAAAACTGGCAACATCTCTGCATCCCAACCTAGGAATTATCAGCAAACAGACTACAACCAGCAGTACCATATTTCTCACTATTCATAATAGCAATCTCTAGTTATGTACCATACCCAAGAAATTACAATCCAAGATTACAGTGATGCCTAGAATCCAACTGCTGGCACAACCTTATCCAGTATAGCAAACAACTGAATATATCACATCCCATTGCACCCTCACCAGATCACTTCACACTGCAAAGTGTCAAGACCCAGGAAGTGTCATTAAAATCTCACTGTACCTCATTTGATGCCCCAGAGTACAAAGGAGTGACTTGCAATCAAATCTTTGCTGTGCCTTGCAGTACAACAAAACAAATGCCCAACAGTTTCTCCAAAAATGACTTCACCCACCCACAACCAATTATCCATGATAGGATTTGGGGCATAAGTGCAGTTGAAGAGTACCTACCCATTCTCTTTATCACTTGGATCAATTTGCCTTCTATCACTAAATCTGATACCACTACCAATTTAAAAGGAGTATACAAAATGCCTCTTCAACATTACTCCTTGATTCTCTAATGCCCACCTCACAATACAATCAAACTACCTGGCCCCAGCCTTTCATCCTGCCACTGGAAGACTTAACTAGCCCGGCTAACTAATGCCACTTTCAGATGCCACCTTCTTGTAAGCCAAAGCCCAAGTCACTGGGCACAAACAAAAACATAATTGCCTCTTAAGACCACTTGTTGGTGATGAGTAACCTTATCCAATTTGGACCTGCTTAACCAAGCAAACACTGCCAATTCCACAATATACAAATATATCCACTTCAGACTCCTCATAAAACTCACTTAAGGCAAAAGCACCTTAATACATGGAAACAGTATTTCCCATAAATCATATGAAATGTAACTTGTTGATATCTTATGCACATTCTTCAACAGAAACATAATAATGGCCCATCTAAAGTGAGTATCCTGTCAGACACCAGATCTTTAATTCTCTCTCAACCATTCATCATTCTCAAAATCCACCAATGATTGATAAAATCCCTCAACCAAGAAAACCTGGATGCCACACTGAAGGCTACCAGATGCATCCTTACCATTTTCACAGCCCCATCTAACTGCCATATATGGACCATATACCTTGCTATTAAGACCAACCATGCTCCATCCTACTGTGATACATTCTCCGCAAAAAATAGAAAGGCTGCTACAGCAGAACTATATGTACTTCTAGTTACTGTAGGTCAAGACTGCTCTACTAACCAACCCATTACAAACTGCCAATGTTCCATATCCCCTCTAGCAGTGCAACCAGATGGTCCTCTGCATTTGGAACCAAAGTGTGAAATATGTGAAAACAAAAATATGACAGACCATCAGCTAGCACTTTTAATCTACCAAGGAAATGTTTAGCAGAGAATGATAAATTCATCGCAAGACAGTTGCAGTACCAGCTTCCCTGATACAACATGAATTAAGACCAAGCTAGCCAATTTCCTTAACAATACTACTTGTCATATTAACAGAGGTGAAAACAACCTGCTTGTAAGTCAAATTTCCTTGCCAAACACCAGAAGTTGCCTAAATTGTCATCAGCTCCAAGCAGGTAATGTATTTCCTCCACTCATTTGGAGGAATTTTATGCTCCAACTGATAAAGCTGAAGAAGAGGAGGAGGCTGAACAATTCTATAAGTATCTGCAACACCTTTTGGAAATAACACCCAAACAATATAGAGGATGGAAATGCCAAAGCTGGTAGCCAAAGTACAACTGGAGTAAAGGGTAGGTTTGGCCTTGAATTACAAATTGAAGCAAGACATAGACTGGTAGATAATGCAATAAAAAACAACATATACTCCCTTGCAACAGCCTAGCAGATGGCTTTACACAAAAAATATCACCAGATGGACAATGCAGTTCAGTCCTCAGAGATACAGGTAGTATTCACTTAGTTTCGATCTTGGTTCAAGATTTGTTTGGATCTTGTTCGATTCAAACAGTTTCAGTTGCATGACATTTATCCATGCTGCTAACCATCATTATACCCCTATTTTGATAACAAAATGATTTAACTTCTTGTAATTTGCTGTTCACTATATGTATTATATTTACAATGTAATAAGCTGCATTTATCAGACAACCAGAGGATGGTGCCTTTTATTCTGAAAAGAGCAAAGAATGAAACTATGAGATACAAACAGCTGGTTGATTTTATCGACTGCTCCCAAACAGGCTCAGGGGAAAATATTAAAGTACAGCTTAAGTAATTCCCATAACTCTGTAGCAACTCCAGAAATCTGAAGGCTGTAGTGAGCAGAAGGACTGTAATATAAAGGCAGTTTTAAAGAAGCGCACTGCTCATAAAAGTATTTTGGTGTACTGCAGTAGCAGCAGTTTAGAATCTCCAGGAAAGAAGATGTCACTGTCAGGTACTAGTGTGGTATCAGAGAGGCAAGGGAATCCTTACAAGAGAAAGTTTGAAAAGAAGTTGTAAGACAACTGGCCACTGCAGCAACACTTATTCAATGCCTTACATAAGCATTTATTTTTAGTACAGTGCATTTCATGACACAACACAAAGCTCAGTATCTCAGGTTAATGTTATCAGTATAATTCCAGGGAGAAATAATGCTTAGAAAGTAGTTAATACTAGTTTGTTCTTTTCAGAAGGTAATGCAGTTATTGCACTGAGGGGGGATCAGAGTGTGGACAGTGACAGCAGTCCCATAAAAACTGATCATTCTAATACAGTTAACATCACTATAAATGATACACAGCCTCCAGGGCAAAATTGGAAAAAAAAACACAGAATATCTCAACTAATTACCAGTTCTATAA
>NC_056728.1:1568578968-1568602018 GCF_019279795.1 Protopterus annectens | reverse complement strand
TTTTTCCAACTCCCGCAAAATCTGATTGAGATGAGACTTTGAGCTGAAGCTTCTCTGAGCCATCTCGTCCTCTCTGAGCTTCAGCCCTGGACAGCTCAGATCTGAGATCGTCTTCAGGGCTGGAGCTTCCCTCTCTTCTTTGGAACAGAGGGAGTCATCAGTTCCAGTAGCAGTCTTGGCCTTTGAGGCTTTTGAAAGGGTTTTGGTGAATATTAAAGACAAAATAGCTTCAGTCAGTTCAGTTCCACCCAAATCCTATCTGCAGCTTGTTTCTACACCTCTTCATCCAGTCATACAGTGACAACCAGCACCAAGGGTTTCTATGGACATTTTCTTAATTAGCTCCTTGTCCAGTTTTGATCATTCTATTGTACCCATGCCCAGGGAAGCACCTAGACTCTTCACCAGAGTCCTTCACCAAAGATACAGACTTAGAGGAAGGAGAGGGTTCCCCTCACTCCCTCTCTGAAGATGTCTCATTCTGTGACATTCTGGAGTTAATGAAACAGAGAGGGGGTTGGAAGTCCCAAGGCCTTTCACTGGATGAGTCAGTATTCTTAGAGGCCTTTGGTTCCAGAGCAGAATTGTCCTGGGTGGCATCAGTCGTTGACCCACTTATAGACCTCTTGGCTCAACAGGCATGGAAGGATCCTGATGTGCTGGAGCCCATACCTAAGAAAGCTGACTGCGTAATATCTGCGCCAACCGACAGAAAGCACTGGAGTAAGTGTTCACCAGTGGATGCTATAGTGGTGGAAGCAGCCCCTAAGAAAAAGCTATTGGAACAAAACTTGTCAGATGTTCTTCATCTCACATTGCTGCAGTCCTTACACTTGGGTAGTCCGCTGTCCTCGGTCGGCCCGAATATCAAAGTAATGACGTCGGTCAAGGCGCATTTGACTGACATCAGAACGTCAGGGTACAAATGCGCATGACCGACGTCATATCCTCAGTCTTTTTTGCCGCATGGTCCGATGCAGAAGCAGAGTTGCAAGTGCCGGTTGGCGTTCTGAAATTGTTTGATTTCGGAGTTTCAGACCGAGTCAAAGTTGGCTAAGTACCCCGTTGGGGAATATTTTAGTTTTTTCTTGCCTCAGTGGTTTACCGGACGTCAGAAAAAGTGAATAATTGTATTTCTTGTGGGAAACAGATACCGCATAGAGACCACCATACTTTGTGTATTCCTTGTTTAGGGCCTGAGCACGACGTTGTTGGGTGTCGCTCTTGTGCTAGATTCAATAAGCGCACTATTAAGAGAAGATTAGATTGTGCCAGGTTAGTCTTTGGGAAGCGGTGCAATTATAAAATGCCGTCGGATGCTCCGACGCCCGCTTTCAAGAAGTGCAAGGACAAAGCAGTTAAACCTAGGCTAGAGGAACCGTCAGTACCGGACGCCGGTTCTTTAGAGGTGTCGGTGGAGCCGGTGGTTCCACCGGTGGTTTCTTTGGGATCCCAGGGAGAGACTTTGTTATTGCAGGATGTGGCCTCTCAGGAGGCAGGCCAGGCTGATGGGGCTTCTCAGGTTACTATACTCCCTCCTGCCTAGGGTGGTTAGGCCCTCTCCTTCTGTTTCCAAGGCTTCTCCCAGGGGCAGGCCAGGTTTAGCTTCAGTTGGTGTTACCCCTAGCTCTTCAGGAACTGTGCCCAAGAAGCATATGTTTAAAATGGCAGAAGATTTGATTACTTTGATTAGGGGTTCTATGCCCCCTCCTGATAAGAGACCTAGGGTGGAGCCTGAGCTAGGGAGTTTTGAGCAGGCTTCAGATGTTTCAGAGTCTTCGGCTGAAGACTTGCAGGAGTACTCTCCTTTATTCTGATTCTGATGTGGATGATTCTACTCCTTCTGCTTCTCCTCCTGAGGATTTTTCTTTTTCAGAAACTCTTCATTCCATGAGGGAGCATTTTAAGTGGGAAGGTCAGGACTTCTCTGATTCCAGGAAAAGGCTTAGGAATTTTTGTTTTTACCCCAGCATAGGCCTTTGGCTATACCTCCTGTTTTGGATGTAGTGGAAGATGTTTTTACAGAGGCTTCTCTTAATCCTGATTCTTTGCCTCCTGCTCCGGTTAAACCGGATAGGTATTACAGGGTGCCTGAAGCTCATAAGTATCTTTTTAAGAGTCCTAGGGCGGACCCAGAAACTGTTAGCCAGGGGCCTAAAGGTGTTAAGGCTTCTGTTGTTAAGAATCTGGTTCCTGCAGACAAAGAGGCCAGGGCCTTGGATAGATGGGGAAAGAAAGTTTATACTTCTTCCACTCTTGCTATGAGGGCTTTGAATTGCCAGTTTCACATGTTGAAATACCAAAACTATCTCCTTTCACAATTGAAGTCTAAGGTTGATGCTCTGGCAGAAGGTATTGATTGTAAAGAGTTGCAAGATTTAGTACATGTTTCTGAACAGGTGGGTAAGCATTCTTTGCAATGTGGTTTTGATGCTGTACAGGCCTCGTCTAGGGTGGCTGCCACTGGGTCAGTTCTTCGCAGGCACGCCTGGCTGAGGGATCAAAATTTATCTGAACATGTTAAAACAAGGATTTTAGATGCTCCTTTACAATCTGACGTGTTGTTTGGTCCTCCTGTTGAGGCAGTTTTAAAGAAAATGGAAGACAAGGCTAAGTCTATGCAGACTGTTAAAGATTTTTTGCAGGTCCAGCCTCCAAAGTTTAGTAGAAATTGGCCTACTAAAGGGTGGACGTATCCTTCTTATGATTCCCAGTCTAGGGGTAGATCTAGACGTGGTAGGGGCAGAGCTCAGGGCTCTTTCAGGCCTAGAACAGGGAGTTCTCCTGCACAGTCTTCGGTGAGGGCAGGGGTCAGTCCTTTCGTAAACAGACCCAATGACCTACCTTTTCAGCTGCCAGAGCCTTCTCGTCTGGCAGCACCTTTGGGAGGAAGGTTGGCACTTTTCAAAGAAAATTGGAGTTTAATTACCCAAGACAGATGGGTATTGGATATCATACACCACGGTTACAGGTTTTATTTCCATACCTTGCCTCCTTTCAAAGGCATGCCAGACGTTCCTCCTCAACAAAGAATAGAGGCTCACAAGCAAGTTTCTCTGTTACTCCAAATAGGGGCCATACAGTCGGTCCCTATGCCAGAAGTGGGCCTAGGATTTTATTCTCGCCTGTTCCTAGTACCAAAGAAGGGGAACACGTGGAGACCAATTTTGGATTTATCTACCCTCAACACTTATCTGGACATTCCCAAGTTCAAAATGTTGTCGTTACAGCAGCTTTTACCTCTGCTGGGCAAAGATCATTGGATGGTAACTTTGGATCTCAAGGAGGCTTACCTTCATGTTCCTATCAGACTAAGTTGCAGGAAGTATCTGCGTTTCAGAGCTGGGACTTCTCACTATCAGTTCTCTGCATTGCCCTTTGGCTTATCTACTGCGCCCAGAGTGTTCACGAAAGTTCTGGCTCCAGTGATAGCTTTCTTCAGGCTAAAAGGAATACAGATCTATCCTTATTTGGACGACTGCCTGATTCTGGCTCAAGGAAGGGAAGAGCTTCTTCATCATTTGGAATATGTGATAGCAGTGCTAAGATGCCTGGGGTATTCTGTGAACGAAATAAAGTCCAGTCTAGTACCCTCTCAGGACATGTGCTTTCTGGGTGTAAGACTGAATACAGCATCCCAGATGGCCTTTTAACCCCGGACAAACAAAAGAGTCTATCCCTTTACTTCCATCAACTATCTCATCAGTCCGGCTGACTGCAAGGACAGTCCTTCAAGCCTTAGGGTTCATGGCATCTTGTATTCTGGTGCTTCCCAATGCCAAACTGCATATGAGGAAGCTGCAATGGTATCTCAAAAATGTATGGACACAGCACTGCCAGGATCTGGACACTGTCATTCAAATAATACCTTGCATTCAAAAGGAATTTTGTGGTGGGCTCAGGAATGTCACCTAAACAAGGGACTCTCTGTGACCCGGCCAGAGGCGAGTCAGATTTTAACGACAGATGCCTCAGACAAAGCTTGGGGAGCTCATCTAAATGGAAAGTGGATACAAGACAAGTGGCCTGCCAGACTACAGCATCTACATATCAACCTGAAGGAGATGTTAGCAGTCCAGTTTGCATTACTAGCTTTCAAGGAGTTACTTCTTCCAGGGCAGGTGTTGATTCTAACAGACAACACAACTGTCATGTGGTACATCAACAAACAAGGGGAACGCATTCTTATCCTCTATGCAGGCAAGCAATGATTTTGTGGGAGACTGCTCTCAGTTTACAGCTCAATCTTCATGCAAGGTTTCTGCCAGGAGCACAGAACTCCTTAGCAGATGTGTTGAGCAGACGAATTATGGATCCCCACGAGTGGAAATTGGATCCTCATGTATTTCAGAAATTGACAGTGTCATGGGGAACTCCAGACATAGATCTGTTCGCTTCTCCACTAAACCATCAGCTGCCAAAGTTTGCACAAAAAGTTTCATCCCACAGCTTGGAGAGTGGATGCTCTTTCTTTCAATTGGAGCAATCTTCATGTGTATGCCTTTCCACCTCTGCCTCCCCTCCCAAAGGTACTTCTAAAGGTCAGACAGGACAAGCCAAGGATGATTTTAATAGCTCCAGATTGGCCTCGACAGCACTGGTACCCATTACTGAGAAGTCTAGTACGGAAGCCTCCATGGCCTTTGCCTTCGATTCCACACCTGTTGTCACAGGTGGACAGCCATTTGCTCAAAGTCAAGCTTCACTCTCTGCACCTAACAGCCTGGCATATTCTGTTTTGAACCATAGTGGGCCTCCACTTCCTCAGCAAGTTTTGAATGTTATTTTTGGAAGCTAGAAGGCCTAGTACAAGGAAAGTGTACGCAGATAAATGGAAGAGATTTTTATTTTGGAGTGCAGCAAAAGATTTTGATGTTTCTGGGCCTAATTTGAGTGTGGCTCTTCAATATCTTACTGAGTTACTGGACAAAGGTTTGTCTTTCTCTTCTATTAAGGTTCATGCTGCAGCAATTTCGGCTCACTATGATTGTGACCCACCATTGTTTTCTCATCCTTTGTTCAAGCAATTTCTTAGAGGGGCAAAGAATATAAGACCTACCTAAAAGCTCCTGCTCCTGCTTGGGATCTCAATTTTGTGTTGGAGAAACTCACTCTACAACCTTTTGAGCCTGCAGCTACTTCTGAGTTGAAATATTTATCATGGAAGACTGCCTTTTTGTTGGCCATTACCTCTGCAAGAAGGGTTTCTGAATTGCAGGCCCTTATGGCTGTTGAGCCTTTCTTGATTTTCCATAAGGATAGGGTATCTTTTACAAGACTAATCCTTCCTTTATGCCTAAAGTGGTTTCTAGTGTGGCTTTAAACCAAACTATTCATTTGCCTACTTTTATGCAAATCCCCAAAATAAGGGGAAAAGATTTTGCACACTTTAGATGTACACAGGCAGTTGCGATATTATTTGGACAGAACTAAAGGGTTCAGGCAGTCTCAGCAGTTGTTTGTTTCTTTTGCTTTGGTTCTCAGGGCAAGCCTGTGTCAAAACAAACTATTTCTAAGTGGATTGGGTTTTGCATTGCTTTCTGTTATTCCCATCATGGCAAGGAGATTCCAGCTGGGATTAGGCCTCATTCCACTAGGGCTACTGCCACTTTGACAGCCTTTTGAGGAGTGGCAACCAAGTATATTTTTGAGGCAGCTACTTGGAGTTCAGTGCATACTTTCTCTAGGCATTATCACCTACCACTTTACTCTAAATCCAGGGCTGGTTTTGCCACTGCTGTTTTGCAGGGCATTTTGGCAGCTCCTGCTTCCTTGTAGTTTGGCCATCCTCCCTTACCTCTGCTTTGGGATTCTACCCAAGTGTAAGGACTGCAGCAATGTGAGATGAAGAACATAGTACAGTTTTGTACCTACCATAAATGTAGATGTTCAAAGATCCACATTGCTGCAGTCCAATTTACCCTCCCTCCTTCCCCTCTGTAGTTAGAGGTGGTTGTGTGGGTTGGGTTGTAAATATTGTGTATATGGTATATATTGTACATATAACTAGTGCAAGGGTGGTTGGTTGTTTGTTTGCTGTCTTTTGGTTTTGACCTTTATGTTTAGGGTCTTCTGACATCTGGGGCAAGAAAAGACTGAGGATATGACGTCGGTCATGCGCATTTGTACCCTGACGTTCTGATGTCAGTCAAATGCGCCTTGACCGACGTCAGCCTTATACTTTGATATTCGGGCCGACCGAGGACAGCGGACTACCCAAGTGTAAGGACTGCAGCAATGTGGATCTTCGAACATCTACATTTATGGTAGGTACAAAACTGTACTTTCATCCATCTAACAGAGAATTTTAGGATGGTTGACGGATTTGGGAAGCAGACCTATGCATCAGCGACTTTTACCCTTCTATCTCTGAACTGTCTAACCCATATAACAGGGTTCCAGGAGACTTGACTAAAGAGATCACCAAGTAATTCTTGGAGGTGTTGCCTGCAGAATTTCAAAAAAGTGTGGACTCCTAGCTTTCCACCCTTCAGTTCTCCTCTAATGTGTCCTTGCGCCTCATATGTAATGCAACAGATAGTACGACCAGAGCAGCAGGCACTGGCATTACCATTTGTTGCCATGCCTTAATATGACTTTGCGGAAGGCTTTAAGTCATTCTTTTTTAATACCTCTTGTGATGGTTCCACATTGTTTGGACCAAAAGTCAAGGATGCCCTCACCAGGAGCCAACAAGATGGTAGGACGTTTTGCAGTGGGAGTATTATTTGCACCCCACAAAGAACTTTCTCTGGGAGCCAGAGATCGGGGAAGAAGATGTAGTTCCATGTACCAGAGTTCTTTCCTTCCATGACTCCCAAGGTGACAGACCTCCCCTTGTCAGAGGGGGAAGCAGTTTTTAACGAACAACGCCTGAGAGGCAGAGGTGGACTGCACAATCAAGACTTTCTGCTTCACCCTGGAGGCAGTCGGGAGTCCTCTCTCCATGCACTCTCAAGCCTAGCACACAATAACCTCAGATTCATGAGTGATAAGAATAATATCCAGAGGCTATTCAGTTTATTTTATTTTTATTTTATTTTACATTTGTTGACCGGGCTAGTCCAACTGGATACATGTCCATTTTCAGTAGAGGCCTGGGGAGATAAGCTCTAAAATTAAGCTAATAAAACAGTACAGTAAAACTAAAAATTATTTGAAATACATTGTTGATGGAGATTTTCATCAAAAGGTTAAATTTAAAGCAATTGACTACAGAGTTTAACAAAAACAATACAGTACTATTTACATGGTAAAGGGTTAGACATTCATCATAAGGTAGGTTAGGAAAGAAGTAAGGATTGAAATAAAAGTATTACAGTTCATTAATAAAGTATATCTCTAAGATAATAAAACGTTTGCATATATACACCTAAACAAATAATACTGTCAAAGTAAAAAGACTGTTACTCTATATACAAGGTTGAGCAGTAGTGCTCACAGCTAGATGAGTGTTACAAAGTACATACTCAAATGGTAGTTCCCTAAGGAAAAACTAGACTTAAAATTGGGAAAAAAAGGAGAGGATTACTAATCATACTTTAAGGGTAATGAGAGAGAGGTAAACAGTAACAATATTTATTTTTATTTTATTTTATTTTACATTTTACATTTGTTGACCGGGCTAGTCTGGCTGGATAACAAGTCCATTTTCAGCAGAGGCCCGAGGAGAAAAGCTCCACTATCTACTAATACATTACATACAACTAGGTCACTTAAGAAATACAGCTTATAGGGAATATAACATTGCAAGGGAGAATTCAACAGTAATAAAAACAAATTTTCCTGAGGAAAGAAATGTACTGTTTGTTAATTTCAACAGATTTTGCAGAAAAGTATATAATACATAAAGTTCTAATAGTAGTAGAATCAGAAAACAGGAGTTGGAGTAGAGAAGAAAGGAGTGGAGGAGTAACAGTTTAAGAAATAGGGTAAGTTAGTCAGGTGTACTGCAGGAGCAGAGCCAGTGGTTTTGGAAGTACAGTTTAATTTTCTGTTTGAAAAGAGGCAAAGATGTAGTTAGAGTTATATCACTAGGTAGAAGATTCCAATTTCTACCTACTGTATTTGTGAAGAGACAGTCACCAGCAGAGTTGTTAGACTTAATAGATTTGGCCATCAGTTTGTGAGAAGAGCGCAGAGAGTTGAGATTGTTATAAGGGATTATCAGTTGAGAGAGAATAGGGGTGTTGTCAGGTTGATATAGTATATTATGGGCAATAGAGAGTTGATAGAGAGATTTATTATTATTTATTTATTTATTATTTATTTTACATTTGTTAACCGGGATGGTCTGACTGGATATATGTCCTTTTTCAGCGGAGGCCCGGGGAGAAAAGCTCCAACAGAGTTACATTGATAATTAGGTACAGTAAATGAGCTGAAAGAACTTAACAAAAACATAGGCTATTTACATACAAGTACAAGACTGCCATTACTATTTCTGAGATTACTACAAATGTAACATTAATAACATATTAGCAAGGACGGTAGGCAGTATAATGACATAGAGTTAGGATACATATTTCTTTATCACAGTATGCAAAGTACTTATCATTTTAGCTAGTTGTTTATGTTTTAGTTAATGGCACAGAGCTAGTCTGGGTTTGAGCAAGGACATAGCCAGTGTGACTTGAAGTGGAGTTTTAGACTGTTTTTGAATTGACTTGGAGAAGTTGCAAGCGTGATGTTATTTGGGAGAGAGCTCCATATTTTACCAGTGGTGTTGGCAAATAGCGCGTCACCACCTAGGTTGAGAGATTTAGTTGTTTGGACAAGGAGTCTGTTTGCTGAGCGAAGGCAGCTTAGATTGGAATAGGGAGTCGTTAAGTTTTTTAGTGCTGGGGTATTCTCAGGTTGTTTAAGGATTTTGAAGGCCTCTATGAGTTGGGACTGGTGAAGAAGGTGTGGGAATTCTATCCATCCAAGCTTTTTCAGGTTAGTACAGTGGTGTGTTCTGTAGGGTAGGCCTGTAACGAACCTGGCAATGTGATTATAGCAGGATGAGAGCTTGGCCAGATCAGATTTGTTAAGGTGAGTGAGGATAGGAGAGGCATATAGTAGGGTAGAGAGAAGGTGTGAACGGGCTGTGGCTGCCCTGGCATTCGTGGTAAGGAAGGCTTTAATTCTATATAGGGTCCCAAGTTTCTTGTTGACTGACTTGATGGCTTGGTTGATATGTATATCAAATCTGAGTTTATTGTCAATGTTTACTCCTAATGGCTTTGTGTAGGTGTCTGGGGAGATGATGGTCCCATTATTGGATTTTATAGTGAAGTTTTCAGTCGGAGATCTATTGGTTGGGTAGAAGAGAAGTAACTTGGTTTTGTTTGGATTTAAGGTCAGGAGATGGTTGGCAAGCCAGTTTTCGACTTTGGTGAAGCTATGTTGGGTGGTAGTTAGTAGATTTGCAAGAGAGGCATTGGAACATATTATAGTCGAGTCATCTGCATATTGAATGCAGGTGGCTTCAGGGATGACTGTTTGGATGTCGTTTATGAAGACTGAAAAGAGGAGAGGTCCTAATATGGAACCTTGAGGAACTCCTATGGTATTTGGTAGTAGGCAGGAGAGCTTGTTTTGCAACATTACTGCTTGTTGTCTCCCAGTGAGGTAAGCTTGAAACCAGTCAAGGGCTGGAGTATCTAGATACAGGGTTTTTAAAGTATATAGAAGTAACTGATGGTTTACCATATCGAAGGCTTTCGATAGGTCCAGGTTTTGCAATATACTTGGGTGAGTGTTGGTCTGGGTTGGTACATGAGCATAGCCATTGTGACTTTAGTAGAAATTTTAGTTGGATTTTGAAGAGTGGTAATGATGATAATGATGCAAGTTTGCTAGGAAGCCTTTTCCAATTCTTCCAAGACAGAATTCAAGAAAAGAGAATCACCTGCTTTGTTGTGGGATTTCTGGATGACAACCAGAGATTTATTTATGGAACTTAAGGGTAGTAAGATTTACATAGTGGGAGATAAGACTACAGAGAGTAGGAGTATTACTAGGATGGTATAGAATCTTATGGGTGATGGTGAGTTGTTGAAATATCAGCTGGTTTTGCAGTTCTAGCCATCCCAGCTGTTTCAGATTCAGTCAATGGTGAGTTCTAAATGGAGAGCCTGTAGCAAATCTGGCAATGTTGTTATAGGAGGTTGCCAGCTTAATAAGGTTGCTTTTGGAAAGAGTATAAATGGGGGAGGCATAGAGGAGGGTAGAAATCAGATGGGTATGGGCAATGGTAGTTCTGGCTTCAGGGGTAAGGAAAGGTTTTATCCTATACAGAGAACCAAGTTTTCTGTTTAGTGATTTAATAGTAGAGTTGATATGTGAGTCAAAGTTAAGGTTGTGGTCAATTATTACACCTAAGAGTTTGTTAGTTGGGTCAGGAGCTATGACAGTACCATCGTTGGATGTAATGGAGAAATTTATTGGGGAAGATTTTAGAGTTGGCGTAAATAGCAATTTTTTTTTTTTTGGCATTTGGGAGAAGGCAACGTTGTAGGAACCAGTTTTCAACTTGGTTAAATACTGTTTGGGTGATGGATTGGAGTTCTGATGAAGAAGAGGCATTACAAATTAGTGTGGAGTCATCTGCATATTGTATGCAGGTAGCTAGAGGAAGATTTATACTAAGATCATTGATGAAAATGGAGAAGAGGAGAGGTCCCAGGATAGAGCCTTGAAGGGGACACCAAGGGTAATAGGGAGATGTGTGGATAGGTTATTGTCCCAAAGGACAGCTTGCTGTCTGTTATGTAAGTAAGAGTTGAACCATTTTAATGTCTGTGTGTTGAGTGAAAGTGATTTTAGTGTGTTCAGAAGTAGTTGATGGTTAATCACGTCAAAAGCTTTAGCTAAGTCAGTAAAGAGTGCAGAGGAGAGCATGGTGTTATTATGATGTTTGTTAATGCAGTCAGAGAAGGATAGGAGAGCAGTGGTAGTACTATGGAAAGGTCTAAAACCATGCTGTGACAGTCTGCTAGTACGTTATTTTGGAAAAGGTGATCCAGAAGTTGTTGATGGATGCATTTTTCCATGATTTTGGCTAAAGGAGAAAGTAGGGCTATAGGATGAAAGTTAGAGAGTTCAGTTGAGTTACCACCCTTGTGAAGTGGAATGATGTGAGAGATTTTCCAGAAAGATGGGATGGAACCTTCAGTAATTGTTCTGTTAATTAGGATAGAGATTGGATAGACAAGAACTTTTGCTGCAGTTTGAAGGTATTCAGCTGGTAGGAGATCAGCTAGGGAGTGCATGGTTTAAGTTTGTGAAGTAGGGTGTAGATAAGGGATGTAGGAATTGGTTTTAAAAGAAAGGTAGTAGGTATGCTGGCTAGGGAGGAGGGAGGGGGGGTTGAGCTAACCGGAGGTAAGGAGTTTGCTAGAGATTGGACAGTTTCAGTGAAAAGGGAATTGAAAACATCAGCAATCTGGTTGGGAGTGTTAAGGGAGAGACCGGATGGGCTTGGTGTCTTGGAGTGGCCAGGGTGTAATAGTCTATTTATGCATGACCAGAAGGTTTGTGGTTGTTGTTGGTGCTTTTGTTGGAATTGAAAGTAATAGTTTTTTTTTATCAAGTAGTATTGATTTTTTGGTGGCATTTCTCAGCTGTTTAAAGTTTTGATGATCAATTGGGTTTTTAGTGTTTCTCCAATTAGACCAGATTTTATTTTTGTAAGATTTGTTGCCTAGTCTCTTTAGTG
Source organism: Protopterus annectens (assembly GCF_019279795.1). Taxonomy (NCBI): domain Eukaryota; kingdom Metazoa; phylum Chordata; order Ceratodontiformes; family Protopteridae; genus Protopterus; species Protopterus annectens. The sequence goes on along the minus strand of NC_056728.1, from coordinate 1,568,590,317 downwards.
AGCCATGGAGCTACTTTATTTCTATTTCTTATAGAGCAAGAAGGGGCATGGAATTTTAAGATTTGTAAGAATTTGGAGTTAAAGTAGGATACTGCTTCCTCAAGTGGGAGTTGTTTTAAGGGTGACCAGTCACAGGCTTGAAGTTCTGCTTGGAAGCTTGCTGGATTAAAATTATTTTTGTTTTGGGTAGTTTTAAAGGTAGTTTGGTTGGGAATAAAGATTTTTTGTTTGAGTATATAAGTAAGTGAATGGTCACTGATATAGTCAGGAAGGGTACCAACTTTATAAGAGAGGGGATGACTATTTACTAAGATCCAGTCTTAAAATATTCTCTTTGCTAGTGGGTTTGTGGATTCAGGTGGGGGTGGTGATTGTTTGGGAAAAAACATAGAGGTTTATGTGGGCTGTGGGTTTGTGTGAGGTGCAGGTGTTCCAGTCTATATTAAAATTACCAAGTACAATGGTTTCTTGTGGGAAGGATGTAGAAAGCCAGCAGAGAATATTTTCTAGGATGCTGATGTTATTGCCTGGAGGTAGGTAGGAGCATATTATGTATATAGATTTGCTGGCATTAACCTGTAGCTTGGAGATAAGGATTTCAACATTGCTATCTAAAGGTGGTTGTACATTTAGTGAAGTAACCTGTAATTGAGATTTATACAGAATTGCTACCCCACCACCCTTTTTGGTTGTTCGGTCTTTTTTTAGGATACTATAACCAGGTGGGATAATTTCATTGTCCATTATTACTGGTTTGAGCCAAGTTTCAGTTAAACAAGGGATATCAAATGAGTGTATGTCTAGTAGAGCATGTAGTTGGCTAACTTTATTATTTAAGCTCCGTGTGTTGAGATGTGCTATAAGCATAGAATTAGGGGTTCTATTGGGAGTGAATGGGGTAGAGGGATGAGGTAGGTGGGGGTTTATAGGGGTGTTGCTGTTTGGTCCTGGGTTGGGATGAATGTCACCATGGAGGAGAGGATGTTGTTGACGAGTATATGTAAGCTTCAGTAGTTTACAGAAAATATATTGTGATTTCCTAGATTGAAGGAAAGTAATATGGTCTACCCTTTGATATTTAGGTGAGAGATAGGTTGAGGTAGAGGTTATGTTTGAATGGCTTTGGAAGGTTAGTTGATTTAAAAGTAATGTTTGATGTTATGTGATCCTATCTCGCCTACATTCTGTACTGATGGGCTCGGAGCCGATCCTCGGCTCATACTCGGCACGCTATGCTATAGAGCGAAGCCTCTTATTGGCTGAGCTATTCTCTATCCCAGGATGCACCACCACTACTTCCCCAGATCTCGTTTGCAGCTTACAAGCTAGGACGTGGTCTCGAACTTGGCTGAGCTAAGTGCTTTTTTTCTGAAAGTTTTTCTGTCAGGAAATTCCTTAATCTTTACCCAAAAGCTGTTTTAACAGCTATCGTTGTGTATAAGTGTGTTTTTGTTAAAATTTTGTGGTAATTTTGTGTGACTGAACAGGGAAAGGTTTCTGTTTAAGTTAGAGGGGCCCCTAGTTCTTTAGTGAGTCTTCTTGTATTTTGGAGGTCAAGTACCTGTTTGAGTTAGAGGGTTCTTGGCCCTCCTTTTTAGTGTATTGTAGTCGTATTTGTTATTTAACTTTCTTTGGCTTTCGCCTCTCGTAAAAAAAAAAAAAAAAAAAATATAGATAAGAAAAGGTTTTTTATTGTGGTGAAAATCTTTTACTGAGTGACATACATTGTGTTTTTTTCTCTGATAGTGAGTAGTCTACAGGCATTATGTCTAAGGAGCATAGACCCTCAGGATTTAAGAAGTGCACGAGATGCAACTATAAAATGTCCATCACCGATGAGCACTCCTTGTGCGTGTACTGTTTAGGCGCCAAACACCTTCAGGAGTCTTGCAGCGTGTGTCACGCTTTTTCCTCTAGGATCCTCCAAGAGATGAAGAATAAATTGATCTTGAAAGGGCTTATCAAACCCTCCTTCGAGGAGGCCTTATCTTCCTCTTCCTCTCCAGCTAAGAAAAAGAAATCGTCTGCTCCGACCAGCCCGTCGGAACCGACCACTAAGAAATTTAGGCAGGCTTCTCCATCGGCTCCACGGACTTCGGAGCCGAGGGCGGAACGGTCTGCCTCGATGCCTCCAGTCTCGACTCCTCTGGTTTCAGAGCCGATGGCTGGGGCTTCGAGGCGGTCACCTTCATCGGCTCCACTGATTTTGAGCCGGTGAGGGTTGCCGCTCAGACTCTTCCCCTTCGCACCGGCCCTCTCACCAAGGGAAATTGCTATGGAATCTCCCTTGGCACCGATACTGGTCGAGTCTATTCGGAGCCGGTCCCCCAGTCCTTCGGAGCCGATGGAGAAGTCGGTTCGGGACCCGGTCGGTCTCCTCCCGATCTTCCAAGATGTCTGATTCGGACATCGACAGGGTGCTCCTAAGACTTTTTCAGTCTCCTGTATTCCAGAAATTAGTTTCGGCTCCAGCCCATTCGGCTTCGGAGCCGATGGCCCACCCTGTAGTTCTGGTGCCTCCTCCAACAGCCTCGGCACCGTTGGAGCCGGTGCTGGTGGAGCCGATGGAGGTTTTACTCCAATCCTGGCTCTCGAGTCGGAGTTCAGTACACGGACCTCCTCGGTCGGCCCTGGGGGGGACGCTTCGGGACCGATGTTTTTGGTTCCGAGCCTTCCTCTCGGTGCGTCGGCTGCGGGGGTACCGTGTACTGTTGTGGCCACGGGGGTTGGACCTTCCCAGGACTCTGGCGGTCCGGCCTTCAGGGCCATGAGGAGTGCTCACAAATCTTCTTTGGCTACCTCCACGGTCTCACAGGCACCTTCCCTACACACGGAGACTGGGTCTTTGGTAGTCCCCCTGTCGCTAGACAGCGGAGCCCCGGGGCCTGAGGTCACCCCCAGTGGGGTTTCCCCCCCTCCTGGAGGTCCCTCTGAAGCTTCTTTGGAGGAACCCCCAAGGAAAAGACTGTGCAAGAGGAAGCACGTCGACTCCCCTGATGAGTCGCTCACGTCGGACACCGATCTTGATGATGCGGAGGGGTCCCCTAAGTCGTCCTCAGATGATATCTCCTTTGCAGACATCTTGGAAGCCCTCAAACAACAAGGCGGCTGGCATTCCAAACCCCCTTCCACTCAGCCCTCCGCCTCCTGGGTGTCTCCGCCCTTCGACGAGCTCCTAGATTTGATCTGTCGAAGGGCGTGGGAGCATCCAGACTCTGTGGAACCGGTGCCTGCTTCCGCCTAAATAAATTTTATCAGCACCTCCAGACAAGGAGTTTCTGACTAAAGGTGAGGCTGTAGATGCCCTGGTGGTGGCATCTGCTACCCAACAAGATGTAGCAGAGGCTTGACGTCCGTCCATCCTCCTAATAAGGAGTCTAGGAGCATGGACCGCACGGGAAGCGCACCTTAGTTCAGCGGCCTTTACCTTAAGGTCCCTGAACTATTTAACACACTTCACTAGATTTCAGAGGGATCTGATCAAGGAGCTTTCAGATACCCTCTTGGGTAACCTACCTGAGCAGCTGGCCCAGACAGTTGGCTCTCAGTTGGCTACGCTGTCATCGATATCAAACTCGTCCATGAGGCTCATTTCATATGCAGCCGAGGGGGCGAGTAGAGCGTCGGGTATGGGTGTTGCTCTACGGAGGCGAGCCTGGCTCCGCCTGTGTCATTTTGCGGAAGCCTTTAAGTCTTCCTTTGCCGACGCTCCCTTTGATGGGTCCACTTTGTTTGGACCCAAGGTAAAGGACACATTGACCCGCCAAGTAGCAAGAAGGTAAGACTTTGACTGCCGTAGGGGCACGATTTTCCACTCCCTTTCGGCCTTACCCCAAGGCTAAAAGAGGAGGGAATATGTGGTTCTGTAAAGCCCAGAAGTCTTATCCCTCGCAGCAGGATGATCCCCCTTCTAGAGGCAGAGGAGGGGGAAATTTTTCTGGAAGACGCCGTCCCAGAGGCGGCAGAGGCCCCCGCAACACTGGAGACCGCGAGTCCTTTCGTGGCTCTTCAGCCTTCCACAATCCCTGAAGGATTGCCCGACTGTGCAGCTCCGGAGCCAGTTGGGGGTCGTTTTTCGAGGCACCTAAAAGCGTGGGAAGGTATCACTCAGGACCGATGGGTGCTTCAAATCATCGCCGGAGGTTACGCCATCCCCTTTTCACACCCCCCACCACCGTCCAAGAAAATACCAGACCCGCCACCCAGTCAATGGGAAATTGCAGCCTTAGAAATCTCAAAGCTGCTTCAAAAAGGAGTCATCCAACCGGTCCCCGCAGACCAGATTGGATTAGGGACTTACTCAAGATTCTTTTGGTGCCAAAAAGACCGGGACTTGAGGCCCATTTTGGATCTCAGCATCCTAAATCGATCAGTCAAAAGTCCAAGTTCAATGGTCACCTTACAATCCATTCTCCCACTGCTGGAGAAAGGTGTTTGGATGTGCTCCATAGATCTCAAGGACGCCTATTATCACATCCTGATAGATCAGGCGTCCAGGAGACATTTGCGCTTCAGCCTGGAGACAGTCATTTTCAGTTCGCAAGACTGCCCTTGGTCTCACCACAGCCCCCAGGGTGTTCACCAAATGTTTGGCGGTCGTGGACTGCTCACCTGAGGAGTCTAGGATTCCAGGTGTTTCCGTATCTGGACGACTGGCTCCTAACTGCCACCTCCAGGCTTCTACTATTGCAGAACCTACAAGCCACCATATCACTAGGCACTTCCCTTGGAATCACCTTCAATTGGCCAAAGTCTGTGTTGCTGCCATCTCAGCGCATAAGGTTCATCGGAGTAGAGATAGACTCAAACCAAATGCGGGTCTATCTTCCTACAGAAAGGATACAGACTATACAAGCTCAAGTTCGAGCCTTGCTTCTCAGATCCAAAGCTCCAGCCAGGATGGTCCTGCAGCTATTAGGCTCTATGTCGGCCACTGTTCTCCTAGTCCCTTAGCAAGATTGCATATGAGAATTCTCCAGTGGCTCCTATCGACACAGTGGTCCTTTCAGGATCTCCCTTTCAGTCACCTCATACGGATCACAGAAACCTGCAAAACGGGACCTTCGCTGGTGGCTGGTGCCCTCCAATCTGGATCAGGGACGACCCTTTGTTCCACCTCCCTATGGCCACATTGACGACGGACGCCCCAGACGGGTGGGGGGCATTACCTGGGCAGGTCAGTACAAGGCAATTGGCATTCCGAGAGTCTCCTTCATATCAACATTCTAGAAATGAGGGGTGTTTCTGTCTCTACAAGCCCTCCACGATTACCTCCCTCAAGGCGTAATTGCCTGTCTCTCCGACTTCATGTCAGTAGTCTGGTATCTGAACAAGCAGGAGGGACCAGATCCTACCCCCTTTGCAGAGAGGCCATGAGAGTTTGGGAATGGGCAGTGGCGACCAGACGCTTCTGGTAGCGACTCGTATCCCTGGGAAGTCCAACGTGATAGCCGACAGACTAAGCAGAACTATTCTCTCTCCTCACGAGTGGTCTCTGAATGATGCAGTGACAACTCAGATCTTCAGCAGATGGGGAACTCCTTGTTGCGACCTTTCAAGACTCCTGAACGCTGAAGTGCAGAAAGTTCTTCTCTCACTCCAGCTCCGGGGGAGAGTCCTATGGACGCATTAGCCCATCCTTGGCCCACCGGCTTGCTATACGCCTTCCCTCCAGTTCCCCTCCTTCCCAGAGTGATCCAAAAGGCGTCTCACTTGGGTAGCAAGATGATTTTAGTTGCCCCTTACTGGCCTCGTCAGGTATGGTTCCCCTATCTTCGGAAATTAGCACTGGATGGGCCATGGTTCCTGGATCAGATTCCAGACCTATTAATTCATCAGTTGGGACAATTCCATCAGTCCCTTCACACTTTGAAGTTAACAGCTTGGCTCCTCCTCTTCCGACTATAGTCAGGAATCATACTTTAGACCCGGAAGTCATATGTATCTTATCCTCGGCCCACAAGTCTGCCACTAAGAAATTGTATACTAGCAAATGGAAGAGATTTGCTATTTGGGCTCAACTCTGGGGTCTGGATCCCATCACTGTCCCGGTGTCAGAAGTCCTGAAATTTCTAACTTCCCTATTCAATCAAGGTTCTTCAGTCTCTACCATCAAGGTCCAATTGGCAGCTATTTCCAATTTTCATGAATCTATAAACACACCTTTAATGAGCAACAGATTGTGTAAAACCTTCATGAAAGGTGCTGCGCTTTTACGACCTCCAATTTCTCATCCTGCTCCTCCGTGGGATCTCGATGTGGTATTACGTGCCTTAACCTCCTCCCCCTTCGAACCGGCAGCAACCTGTGATTTGAAACTTCTTTCTTGGAAAAATGCCTTTCTGGTTACGATTACTTCTGCCAGAAGGGTTTCAGAGCTTCAAGCTCTATCTGTCAAACCACCGTACCTGGTTTTTCACAAAGATAGAATATCCCTCAGGCCTAATCCATCTTTTGTCCCTAAAGTTTGTTCCAGTTTTTGCCTGCAACAGTCATTAGAACTTCCAGTTTTCTTTCCAAAGTACTCAAACAAAGCGGAATACATCTTCCACACGTTGGATGTTCACAGGCAATTGCGTTTTTATTTAGACAGGACCCAACAAACACGGAAAACAGATCAATTGTTTGTGTTCTTTTCGGATAATAAATTGGGCAAAGCCATCACAAAGGTCACTATTGCCAAATGGATCAGGGACTGTATTAGTCAGGCTTATTCCTCTTCTAATAAAGAGCTTACAACCTCTGTCAAAGCTCACTCTACAAGAGCTATGGCTACTTCAATAGCATTCCATTCTAAGCTTGCCATTAGTGACATTTGTGCTGGCGGTTACGTGGTCTTCCCGCACACCTTCATTTCCCACTACAAATTGGATGTGGCATCTCGGGCGAGCTTCATTTGGTTCCACAGTGCTCAGGAGTGTTTTCCAGTGAGCCACCCAGGAATTAGGTGCTAGGGACGCTGTCCCATCAGTACAGAATGTAGGCGAGATAGGATCACATAACATCTTTTAGTTATGTACTTACCATAACTTTAGATGTTTGAGATCCATCTCGCCTACATTCCTAATAACCCACCCTCCTTCCCCCTGCCTTGGAGATCAGAAGAGATCGGACGGTCCGAGTTCTATTGTTTCATCTTGAAACAACTGGCAATGTTATATAAACAGTTATGTGTGTGTGCATGAGTGCGGACAAACAAGATCTGGGGAAGTAGTGGTGGTGCATCCTGGGATAGAGAATAGCTCAGCCAATAAGAGGCTTCGCTCTATAGCATAGCGTGCCGAGTCGGAGCCGAGGATCGGCTCCGAGCCCATCAGTACATAATGTAGGCGAGATGGATCCCAAACATCTAAAGTTATGGTAAGTACATAACTAAAAGTTTTAAGGGATGATGGGAACCGGTATAATGTAGGTTTTCATAAAAGGTAAGGCTATATGGTGTAGCTAGAATGGATAGCTCTGCAAGTAAGAGAAACAGATTTATAAGTTTTGGTTTGTGGGTTAAGGTCATGGTGGGTAAAACCAAAGAATATAGTCAGAAGTGTAGAGGCTGGTAGTGAGATAGTCTAGTGTGATGTAGTATTCCAGGGATGGTAAAAGTATTCCTAGTATGGGAGTGGGTTTGTAGATATGTGATTTACAATAAGTTGTTGAAAGCTATTGGATAGCTATCGAGGGGGTGTGGTCTCAGAAGTATAAATATAGGAGCACTGGGGGTGTGTGGGATTTGGGGGTAAGGTAGGGAGTGGAGTGAACTTGAGGCTTAACGGAGCGGGTTAGAGCAGGTAAAGGATGATTCTGCAGAGCCAATCTGTGAGCAGCAGTTTTCTGATAGACTCTGAGTAGATGTTCTTCATCTCACATTGCTGCAGTCCTTACACTTGGGTAGTCCGCTGTCCTCGGTCGGCCCGAATATCAAAGTATATTGACGCGTCGGTCAAGGCGCATTTGACTGACATCAGGACGTCAGGGTACAAATGCGCATGACTGACGTCATATCCTCAGTCTTTTTTGCCGCATGGTCCGATGCAGAAGCAGCATTGCAAGTGCCGGTTGGCGTTCTGAGATTTTTCGATTTCGAAGTTTCAGACCGAGTTCAAAGTTGGCTAAGTACCCTGTTGGGGAATATTTTAGTTTTTTCTTGCCTCAGTGATTTACCGATGTCAGAAAAGTCAATAATTGCATTTCTTGTGGGAAACAGATACCGTGATAGAGATTATCATACTTTGTGTATTCCTTGCTTAGGGCCTGAGCACGACGTTGTTGGCTGTCGCCTTGTGCTAGATTCAATAAACGCACTATAAAGAGAAGGTTGGATTGTGCCAGGTTAGTCTTTGGGAAGCGGTGCAATTATAAAATGCCGCCGGATGCTCACGCCCGCTTCTTCAAGAAGCGCAAGGACAAAGCAGTTAAGCCTAGGCTAGAAGAACCGCCTGTACCGGACGCCGGTTCTTGAGGTGTCGGTGGAGCCGTGGCTCCACCGGAGGTTTCTTTGTGTTCCCAGGGTGAGACTTTATTATTGCAAGATGTGGCCTCTCAGGAGCCAGGTCAGGCTGAGGGGGCCTCAGGTTACTATACTCCCTCCCTTCCTAGGGTGGCTAGGCCCTCTCCTTCTGTTTCAAAGGCTTCTCCCAGGGGCAGGCCAGGTTCAGTTTCTGTTGGTGTCACCCCTAGTTCTTCTGGAACTGTGCCCAAGAAGCATATGCTTAAAATGGCAGAAGATTTGATTTCTTTGATTAGGGATTCTATGCCCCCTCCTGATAAGAGACCTAGGGTGGAGCCTGAGCTAGGGAGTTTTGAGCAGGCTTCAGATGTTTCAGAGTCTTCGGCTGAAGACTTGCAGGAGTACTCTCCTTATTCTGATTCTGATGTGGATGATTCTACTCCTTCTGCTTCTCCTCCTGAGGATTTTTCTTTTTCAGAAACTCTTCATTCCATGAGGGAGCATTTTAAGTGGGAAGGTCAGGACTTCTCTGATTCCAGGAAAAGGCTTAGGGAATTTTTGTTTTTACCCCAGCATAGGCCTTTGGCTATACCTCCTGTTTTGGATGTAGTGGAAGATGTTTTTACAGAGGCTTCTCTTAATCCTGATTCTTTGCCTCCTGCTCCTGTTAAACCGGATAGGTATTACAGGGTGCCTGAAGCTCATAAGTTTCTTTTTGAGTCCTAGGGCAGACCCAGAAACTGTTAGCCAGGGGCCTAAAGGTGTTAAGGCTTCTGTTGTAAAGAATCCGGTTCCTGCAGACAAAGAAGCCAGGGCCTTGGATAGATGGGGAAAGAAAGTTTATACTTCTTCCACTCTTGCTATGAGGGCTTTGAATTGCCAGTTTCACATGTTGAAATACCAAAACTATCTCCTTTCACAATTGAAGGCTAAGGTTGATGCTCTGGCAGAAGGTATTGATTGTAAAGAGTTGCAAGATTTAGTACATGTTTCTGAACAGGTGGGTAAGCATTCTTTGCAATGTGGTTTTGATGCTGTACAGGCCTCGTCTAGGGTGGCTGCCACTGGGTCAGTTCTTCGCAGGCACGCCTGGCTGAGGGATCAGAATTTGTCTGACCATGTTAAAACAAGGATTTTAGATGCTCCTTTGCAATCTGACGTATTGGTTGGTTCTCCTGTTGAGGCAGTTTTAAAGAAAATGGAAGACAAGGCTAAGTCTATGCAGACTGTTAAAGATTTTTTGCAGGTCCAGCCTCCAAAGTTTAGTAGAAATTGGCCTACTAAGGGGTGGACGTATCCTTCTTATGATTCCCAGTCTAGGGGTAGATCTAGACGTGGTAGGGGCAGAGCTCAGGGCTCTTTCAGGCCTAGAACAGGGGGTTCTCCTGCACAGGGGTCAGTCCTTTCGTAAACAGACCCAATGACCTACCTTTTCAGCTGCCAGAGCCTTCTCGTCTGGCAGCACCTTTGGGAGGAAGGTTGGCACTTTTCAAAGAAAATTGGAGTTTAATTACCCGAGACAGATGGGTATTGGATATCATACACCACGGCTACAGGTTTTATTTCCATACCTTGCCTCCTTTCAAAGGCATGCCAGATGTTCCTCCTCAACAAAGAATAGAGGCACACAAGCAAGTTTCTCTGTTGCTCCAAATAGGGGCCATACAGCCGGTCCCTATGCCAGAAGTGGGCCTAGGATTTTATTCTCGCCTGTTCCTAGTACCAAAGAAGGGGAACACGTGGAGACCAATTTTGGATTTATCTATCCTCAACACTTATCTGGACATTCCCAAGTTCAAAATGTTGACGTTGCAGCAGCTTTTACCTCTGCTGGGCAAAGATCATTGGATGGTAACTTTGGATCTCAAGGAGGCTTACCTTCATGTTCCTATCAGACTAAGTTGCAGGAAGTATCTGCTGAGCTGGGACTTCTCACTATCAGTTCTCTGCATTGCCCTTTGGCTTATCTACTGCGCCCAGAGTGTTCACAAAAGTTCTGGCTCCAGTGATAGCTTTCTTCAGGCTAAAAGGAATACAGATCTATCCTTATTTGGACGACTGCCTGATTCTGGCTCAAGGAAGGAAGAGCTTCTTCATCATTTGGAATATGTGATAGCAGTGCTAAGATGCCTGGGGTATTCTGTGAACGAAATAAAGTCCAGTCTAGTACCCTCTCAGGACATGTGCTTTCTGGGTGTGAGACTGAATACAGCATCCCAGATGGCCTTTAACCCGGACAAACAAAAGAGTCTATCCCTTTACTTCCATCAACTATCTCATCAGTCCGGCTGACTGCAAGGACAGTCCTTCAAGCCTTAGGGTTCATGGCATCTTGTATTCTGGTGCTTCCCAATGCCAAACTGCATATGAGGAAGCTACAATGGTATCTCAAAATGTATGGACACAGCACTGCCAGGATCTGGACACTGTCATTCAAATAATACCTTGCATTCAAAGGAATTTTGTGGTGGGCTCAGGAATGTCACCTAAACAAGGGACTCAGACCCGCCAGAGGCGAGTCAGATTTAACGACAGATGCCTCAGACAAAGCTTGGGGAGCTCATCTAAATGGAAAGTGGATACAAGACAAGTGGCCTGCCAGACTACAACATCTACATATCAACATGAAGGAGATGTTAGCAGTCCAGTTTGCATTAATAGCTTTCAAGGAATTACTTCTTCCAGGGCAGGTGTTGATTCTAACAGACAACACAACTGTCATGTGGTACATCAACAAGCAAGGGGAACGATTCTTATCCTCTATGCAGGCAAGCAATGATTTTGTGGGAGACTGCTCAGTTTACAGCTCAATCTTCAGGGTAAGGTTTCTGCCAGGAGCACAGAACTCCTTAGCAGATGTGTTGAGCAGACGAATTATGGATCCCCACAAAAGGTTTGGAAAAATT
>NC_056728.1:1568577059-1568578468 GCF_019279795.1 Protopterus annectens | reverse complement strand
TATATATGTATATATATATATATATATATATATATATGTCGTGCAGTATGTATATATATATATATATATATGTAGTAATATATGTGTATGTATATATATATATATATATATATATATATGTGTGTATATATATATATCTATATTCTATATCTATATATATATATATATATATATATATATATATATGTATATATTATTATTATTGTGTGTGTGTATAGCACAAGTAAATCCAGCTGCAAAACACAAACTCAAAAGAGAAAACTTGCAGAGAAAACCAGTTTAGTAAAAAGCAGAGCTTTCGGGCGTAACCCTTCTTCAATACTAATAGATTCAAACACAAAACTCTAGAAGCTTAAATACAGGTCTAAAATCACATGACCAGCAGCCAAATGAAATCATGTGACAGAAAACAAATTAAAAATTAAAGACATATACATATAAATATATTAAAAGATGTGTAGATACACAGTATAAACTATTTACTTTACAATATTGCGTAGCTTAACTAACACAGGTTTTAAACTGACAGTGCTATTTAAACCAGGATGAGTGTCAGCAGCTAATCTCAATATCCATTCAAATTCTTTGAGCTCAAGGCGGTTGTTGACATCACCACCTCTTTCATTTGGACATAGAGCATCAATCACTCTAAACTTAAATGTATGTGTTTCACCACAAGTTTTAATATGTTTACATAGTGCATTATTGTCACAATTTCTCCTAATTTCAAAATGATGGTCTATAACACGTTCCTTAAGCTTACATATTGTTTTTCCCATGTAAAATGAAATGCATGAGATGCAGGTAGCCAAATAAACCACAAAAGTGGTGTTACAAGTAACTGTAATTTTAAAATTAAATACTTGTCCATTGGCAGGATGAGTGAAAATATCACTACCATTCCCTAAGATGTAAGCACAGGCAACACAGTTAAAGCATGGAAAAGTACCAGTTTTAGCAGCCAATTGTGTATAACAGGGTCTATAAATATCTTTATAACAGAGTAAACTTTTAATTGCCCTCATATTTTTATATGTAAAATGTGGCTTGGTGCCCAATATAGTTTTTAGTTCATCCAATGCCATCAGAATGGGCCAGTTCCTGTTAATAATTTGTCTAATTGAACTTGACCTACCATTAAAAGTTGTGACGTACCTTATTTCATGTTGAGTAATGGTGTTATTACACTGACTATTTGTGAGGCTTGACCTATCTTCCAAAAAAGTTGGTATAAGTGATGTCTGCCTAGCTTCCATTACATCAGATTTAAGCTTGGATAATAAATTCATATCATATCCACTAGAAAAAAAGTCCTCTACCATGTTATCAAGTTGTGAAACAAATGTAGTATTATCAGTAGTTAGTCTACTTGCTCTAATAAATTGAGATTTTGCTACACCTTTAAAGAC
>NC_056728.1:1568517059-1568567059 GCF_019279795.1 Protopterus annectens | reverse complement strand
TGGAGTGTAAGGGTCCTGCAGTAGACGCAGTTGTATGGGTGGAGGCCACCAGAAAGGATATTTCATAGGAAAGCTTCTGTGTCCATACCCCCAGCAGGGGAGTCTTGGGAGGGTGAGTGCGTGGTGAAATCACCCATATTCTTCTGCAATCTTTCCTTTCATACTGCTTAATTATTTGTCTCATTTGATGAAACTTCAAGTAGCTCTGGTTTCTTAAGTGTCAAATGTGGTGAAGACGCAACATTCCCCTTTGTTGTCTATGATGTAGTCAGTTACTAACTTGCCCACATGGCTGCTGTCCAATGTGGGCAATGGCACATGTGTGGTGGGCATCAGCACTGTCATGAGCTGTTACACCTAGATGCTTTTGTGCAATTTTGTAGACTTCTTTAATGTGTCCTTTTTCAGTGCCCCCTCCATTGGTTATTCTGTGTTTGGCACAGAGGTGAACAACACATTGAGTAGTAGTGAGCAGGACAGAAAGTCTGTGTGCCATAAGAGTTCAATTTGTCACCCGACAATGGTCCTTTTCGTGGAATTAGAAGGGGTCAAGTGCTTCCTCTTTCTCACAGCAGCGTTTCCAAGACACTCGTGGCAAAGGTTTCCCACATGGCAGGTTAGGTAACCACAATGGATGATGCATACATAGAAGGGGTCCACAGAATCAAGGCTTTCATAGGGCATTTTCCATTAGTACTTTTCAGTGTACTTGGTGGTTTGCCCGGCTGCTGCTGTTGGGAAACAGTTGGGTGTGGCTTGGTGTTCCACCCAGAAGCTTGGGAGGTCATTACCTCAGACACATTGGTGTTGAAAGTAGCATCCAGACGCTATACAATTCCTTTTTTTTTTTTTTTTTTTTTTTTGCCCGATCAGAGTCAGAAAACTCTCTCATTTTGAATGGGACACCGCACAAATTAAATACCTAGGGATCTCTCTTAATTCATATCTCAACGATACAATCTCTATAAACTATAAATACTTAAGAAATTCAGTTGCTAACCTCATAGATAATTGGAGTAGTTTTTTTTTTACATTTGCAGATAGACTAATGTTAATTAAAATTATTTTATTGTCCAAAATCTTGTATATTAGCCAGTCCTTGATTTTCCCAATGCTTAAGAAAATTATACACTTGATTAACAGTATTTTATTAAATTTTCTTTGGCACCCCAAAAAACCGAGGATATCCTTAGGACATACTGGAATTTGGGAAGAAGGCGGTATTAGCTTTCCAAATATTTAATTCTATCTAAATACAGCTGCCATTAATATAATTTTCTTATGGATAAGTTCCTCTTACTCTTCATACTGGAAATTAATACATGAAACAGTTCTATTTTCTAATAAAATATTATGCGAACCTGTTATTTAACTAGATAGAAATATTTTTATATGGTCATTATAAAAGTATACACAAGATAAACAAACTAAAATCCTGCTTTTTCATTGCTCACATACTAAAATTTTAAAAGATTCACCCAGTCTGATCACTTAATCAAAAACTTATTAGTTTCCTTCTTTCCAATTGCTTATACTAATGAATGCTTAATCTCCTTTGATCTCAAACAAATGTATACATTTAAGGAAAATAACTTATTCTGTTGGAATCCGTTTTTATCTATAAGTGAAGTTAATTTGTCTAGCTAATAGTCAAATATGGTTTAAACAATACTAATTGGTTAGACATACATATCTGTACAGAATGTTTTTACAACCAAATGATAGCATTATTAGACACGCAGAGTAACAGTGCACCAAAAATCTTGGAAATAATATGCAGTATTGTAAATGGATCTTTAAAAGGCACCTCATTCACATCTTTGATTTACAAAACTGTTAGATCAGACTTTAACTTCATAGATACCTCTTACTGGAATTACAATACTAAAATTAATAATGAAGAATTTACTATCAAAAAGAAAAAACTGCTTTTAAGTTCAATAGGAAAAACAGAAATTTCCCCCTACTGGAAGATGTAAACCTGGAAATGTCTTAATAGATGTTGTTTAACACCTCAAAACATTGGCAAAATAAAAAATAATTATGATACGAAATGCTGGAGATATAATGCAGAAAATGATGATTTGTGTCATATGATTGTTACCTGAAAAATGCTGTTAGTATTCTGGAATGAATTTAGAAATTTCTTTAAGGCACTTTGGAATGATAAGTGCATAATTCCGGACTTACTCGTTTTATTTAATGAACTGATTCCAGAGGTTATACCTAAAACTCAAACACACATATTATGGTTAATACTTGTAGCAGGAAAAGTTGTAACAAAAAATTGGAAAAACAAGTCTCCTCTATCCTTTAATCAGGAATTTGTTTATTTAGCCAAGTCTCTGTGACAGATTTCACACATCAAGCTGAAAGCAAAAAAATTCAACGCACAAATTAATTGGTTGGGAAAAGTTATATTCTTTACTTCTGAAATTTTAGTTGATTTCCTGTTTGTATATAGAACTGCATTATCTTGTTTTGGACTTTGTATATAGTGTGTCTTTTGTTATGATTGTAACTTCAATGTTTGTTCTTATTAAAAATAAAATATTGTTGGGGGGAAAAACTGTCTCAGATATTTCACCATGTCATTGGAGAGGCAGCAGCCGAGATTTAGCAGCTGCTTTACATTCGAGTCATATGAGAGATCCCACTGAATCAGCGAGGGTCTGGGTCTATTCCAGATTCTTTTTGGTGCAAGAGAAGACAAGGATCTCTGACCAGTTTTGGATATGAGCAAAATGAACCACTAGATCAAACAGACAAAGTTTCTGATGGTCACGGTTCAGTCCATTCTGTCTTTGTTGAGGAAGGATGATTGTATGTGCTCAGTAGATTGCAAGTATGCTTCCTATCATATAAACATAGCAAGGTAGTCCCGGAGATTTCTGTGCTTTTGTCTGGGAGCTGATCATAAACAATTCAGAGCGCTGCCCTTTGGCCTCACCACAGCCTTGTGAGTTCACCAAGTGTGTGGTAGTTGTGGCAGCCTGACTCAGGTTGTAAGGGTTCCATGCTGTAATGCATCTGGACTATTTTTTCCTCACCGCCTGCATGAGAGTATCTCTCATCAAAGCTCGGGACTCCTTTTTTCAGTTGAATCTGTCCTTGGGGATCACAGTAAACTATGAAAAGTCCAGTTTGGGACCCTTGCAATTTAGAGTTCATAGGCTACTGTTTGGATATGGTCTGTCAGAGAGCAAAACTTGCAGTCAGCAGGTTATCTCCTCTTTGAACAGAGGTGTCTTATTGGATTTTGTCTCACAAGCTGCCTGTCCTCTGATTCTAAGGCTTCTCGGACACATGGCATCAATTTGCCTCGTATGCTTAGCGAGGTACCAAATGAGGACCTTGCAGTGGATGTTAGCTCAGTGGTCCTACCTGAGTCATCCTATGGATTTTCCGGTTTTAGTAGTGTTGTCAGACTTGTGTCACATGGTGTTTGGAGAGTCCCCTGTTGTTGCTATTGAGCAGCCTTTCAGTGACCTTCCTTATCACTGTTGCAGTATTCTCTACTGCCAAGGATAGATGAATGATCAGCCAGCATACTGAAGCCTTTACACCTTCTGGGTTTGTATGTCAGATGTGTGTCCTACATGCAAGGCTTAAGGTACGTGTGTGACCCACAAGCACCTGATTCCTAATCCCCAAAACTTCCTTGCCTCCAGTCCAAAAGATGTTTTTGAAGTCTGCAAACCGTCTTCCGAGCCTTCTAATGATAAGTTCCACATTGGGGTCTTTTCCTTTCTTTTTTCTTTATTTTTACCTTAGTTTCCATGTCATACAGGAAGGGAAAACATGAGTGTGGGAGGCAGCTTCCCCATAAAGATAGGCACGAATTGTGCCTTTTGTATGTGGGTGTTGCCCATGACTATATGCATGTGTGACATTTGTCAGTTGCTCATCCCGAAGTCTGTTTTCTCTTGACAGTTATTTGGAGAACCAGCATTTGAAGCTTTTGGCTCAGAGTACCATAAGTGAATCTAAGAATTGATCTTGCTGCTGTGCGGACTGCACTAGTGATCTTTGTGTGGTTGGATGAAGAACTTGTGGACCGTCCGGTGCTGTTGTCAGCTCCCTCTGCCATGACCCAGTTGGAGGCAAACACGAAGCTGTCTACCTGCATGTCTGCTGAGGCTGTGCATACATGTGATGCAGATAAGAAGTGGGAAATATGTCTGATTGTTTCAGAGGGGATTAGGGGGATTTCCCAAATACTTGTTAACGATGCTCATTGAATCTAGGCACTGGTCTGAACCAACTAGGTTTGTTAAAGCTGATGCAAGTAAAAGACTAAGCATGTGTCCCCTTGTGGCTAATGATCCCCACAAAGAATGTCAGGATTTTACTTGTGAGCTTTAAAATGCTATTGTGGGTCTTAAGCCCGCTCAAAGAATAACTGTTCCTGCTTTTGTTCCCTGGTCTTCCACTCCTTCCAAACATCCTAGGGACTCTAATTCCTCTGATGAAGAATTAGACTCTTATGAGGAGTCATTGGCTTACTCTGTCACATCCACTCTCCCCTTGCCCTGGTGTCTGAGGAAGAGCATCCACTTTCCCATAACTCTCCTTTGGAAGAATTGTACTTTGGAGATATCGTAGTTCGTATGATGGAACACTTGGAATGAGACTGCTCCCAGGCTTTGATGTTCAAAAAAGATGCTATAAATTTCACTAATATATTCTACTTGGCCTTATGCTATCACTGTAGGGATGGATGACCTTTTAGATACTTTCTCTGCAGCTTCTCAGGCCCCTAAATCTCAACTTCCTGCCCCTAAAAAACTGACAGGTTATGTAAAGATCCTGAAGCTCAACAGTTTTTATATAAAAGCCCTTCCTCTGACCCTGCTGTTATTTTTCCCCACCTGCCAAAGCATACCTCTCAACTGTCCCAAATTTCCCAGGTATCTGAATATAGCTCCATCCCTTGCTGACTGATCACAGCACTTGTTCAGGAAAAAAAAAAAAAAAAATTCATCTGCTTTTACTGTACTTGTGTTTCTACCTACTTTATTTTACTTTTGCATCATCTTAAAAGTACTCAATTGTATTTATTACTGCTTGATGTAACTCATTCTAAGCCTTTTGGTTTAAACACTTGGGCTTCGGACCAGTTGTTTTGCACTGAGAGGATTTGTGGTCTGCACTGTAGTGGCAGAACAGGTAGCTTACATCCTTCTAGGTTGGGAACTGCTGATTGAGGGCTCAGTGTCTGTTATTCTAAAAGTGTATTAATTCTGGTTTAAGCACTTGGGGTTTCAGGCCAGTTATTTTACATTAAGAGGGTTCGTGGTCTGCACTCTTGTGGGAGGAGAGGCTGGACTCTGCCCTTCTGAGCTGGGAATTTCTGGTTAAAGGCTTATAGTGCATGCATATCTGAACTGCTTCTTACTGAAGTTGGTGCGCCTTGTTTGTTGTGGCATAGACTGGATTCGGGCCTGCTGGATCTAGCTTTGTTTGTGTAACTTGAGCACTAATCCAGGCATTCTGTAAAGTATTCAATTGTATTTATTACTGCTTGGTAGTAACTTGATTAAAGTGTAGCTATCATTCTAAGTCTTTTGAATTAAGCACTTGGGCTTCAGACCAGTTGTTTTACATTAGTAAGGTTTGTGGCATGCACTGTGGTGGCAGGACAGGTAGCTTTCATCCTTCTAAGTTGGGAACTGCTGATTGAGAGCCAAGTGTCTGTTATTCTTAGTGTATTAGTTCTGGTTTAAGCACTTGGGCTTCAGGCCAGTTATTTTACATTAAGAAGGTTCGTGGTCTGCACTCTTGTGGGAGAAGAGGCTGGACTCTGCCCTTCTGAGCTGGGAATTTCTGGTTAAAGGTTTATAGTGCCTGAATATTTGAACTGTATCTTACTGAAATTGGTACACCTTGTTTGCTGTAGCATAGACTAGATCCAAGCCTGCTGAATCTAGCTTTGTTTATATGCTTGTTGTTTGTTTGCTTGTTATTTCCCTGGAACGCTAATTCCACCTAATACGCGGCTTCTCACCGCTTCTGTGGATCACTAGTGATATCTGCATTGCTTACTGTACTTATTTCCTTGTTTCACTTGAAAGAAAGTTACTGTTTGTCGTTTTTGCATTTAAGTTACCTGTAACACATTGCACTTAAGTTACCTGGCACTTGCTCACTAAAGCAATTATATAAGTCAGCACTAAAAATTAAAAGCACTACACCCTCACTCTCCACTGGTCCTTGTTTTCAATTAAAGAATTCCCAATATTATTCTAGCATGTCCAAAGGTCAGTTGTCATTCTCCTCTCCGGTCCAGCTGGTGAATCTGGGAATCTTGAGGCAATGTTACAACTGCCTCATGTACACAGACAACCCTCTCCTCCTCCCAACAAATTCCAACACATGTGAGAGATGCAACCATATAGCCAAACTGGAGGCTAAGCTCTCTCAACTCAGTACTGACATAACCAGTCAGGAGGAGAAGGAAACCACACTCACTACAATTCCAGTCTCACATAGACCTACCACGACAGCAAACCAAACACATAATCACACAAAAACATACTCGGAGGCTCTAAATAAAGATCTGCCTAAGCAGCAGAGACCTCCAAAGCAGACACCCAAGCAACCGCTACCCCAAAACAAAACACGTGCAACACATATCTCACAAAGCCAGTGTGCCGAACAGTCACAGCCCTTAAGACTAAACAACACACCTGATACACTTGTAATAGGTGACTCTATCGTCAGGCACACTGACGCCCCGCCACCAGGCTGAACAAGGAGAGGATCACGGTGAGCAGCCTGTCGGGCGCTAGGATCCACCACATAACACAAGCACTCAGGTCACTCCAAGGCAAGTACAAATATGACTCAGTCATTGTCCATGCTGGTGTGAATGACCTGAGATGTACCTCCCTGGACTACATGAAAAGAGACATAGAGGAGCTCTCTGAGCATGTAGCCCAGGCCGGTATGACCCTGACCTTGAGTAGCATCTTACCCTCACCAAGAATGATGCCACAATATGAAGACAAGATGATCAATTTCAACAATTGACTTAAGTACTGGTGTCATTCAAAGGGGATCCAATGCCTGTCAGCTTGGGATGATATGCTTGACAAGCCGCGATGCTTCGCTAGGGACGGCTTGCACCTGTCACCCCTGGGCTTTCAGATATTGGCAAAGGCTCATGCTACCCCTATAGTGCCTTTTTTAGGCAAGGCTCAAAAGACAAACCCACCTCCATAGGTATCACAAGGGATAAGAAACTAAGAGTAATGCTACTCAACGCCAGAAGTGTAAACCTCAAGATGCACACACACAAAACTATCCTTAGCATGGAGAACATAGATATCTGTGCAGTAACAGAAACCTGGTTCAGGGCTCCCGAGAGCACCCCAGCACTACCAGGTTATACCTCATACCATGCTTTTCAGCCCCAAAACTTGGACGGTACCACAAAAGGAGGGGGAGTATCGATATTCATCAAAGATACCCACACCTCCAGGTTGGTGGGAAAGCATGAAGCATCAGAGACTATCCATGTGCAACTAACAGTGGGTAAAACTGCCTTCCAGTTTATAGCCTGCTACAGGCCACCCTCCCAAACCCAGGAACCCCACTCGGCCTTCCTGAGAACACTGGAAAATATGAAGGTCTCTGCAAACACCATTATATTGGGCGACTTCAACTACCCAAACATAGACTGAGAGCATTGTTCTAGCTCCAGCACCCTAGCCCAAAGGTTCCTAGAATTTATAAACTCAAATGCTATGGAACAACTTGTTACCACTCCCACAAGAGGGGAAAACATACTGGACCTGATCATCACCAACATGGGGACTCTGTGCTCCAGACCAGAAGTGTATGCCTCACTGGTAAGATCAGGCCATAAACTAATCTCACTGGATATTCACATCCTGACCCCACCCCCTGCCCAGAAAACCACAGTGAAAAACTTCTCTAAAGCAAATTTCATACTCCTCAAAACCAAGGTGGAATCCTTCAAAGCCCCCGGGCCTGTGGAAAATATGGCCCAGACCGCAGAATCCTTTATAAACGCATTCTATGAACACCTTCAGGAATGCATGGATCATGCAATCCCAAATAAAACCAAGACCCAATCCTCCAAAGGCAGACGTCCTGTCTGGTGGACCCCAGCCATAAACAAACTATACAATAGAAGGAGGAAGCTACTAAATGATAGAGCAAAATCCCAAAAAGGGAAGGCATCACTGATCAGTATTAGCAAAAAACTACGGGCACTCATAAAATAAGGCCAGCTTCGAGAGAAAAATTGCACAGGACACTAAGGATAATCACAAGGCTTTCTTTAGTTATGTTAGGAACCTGGGTGGTAATTCCCAGATATGCTCAGAATTAGTCCAAAATGACAAAAAATACACTGAACCCACAGACATTGCCAACATCCTAGATGACAGGTTCAGCGCAAACTTCTCCCCCCTCTCCCCACCAAAAGGGCAAATATCTATCCCAGCAGAGTGCTGCCCCCCTGACATCTCAGATGCTCAGGTAAGAGCTGCCCTCTCCAAAGCAAAAAACACAGCATCAATGGGACCAGACGGTGTCCCGGGCTGCATCCTACATGAACTCCAAGAAGAACTAAACCCAAACATAAATCTACTGTTCAATCTCAGCCTTACTACAGGATATGTGCCCAAAGAGTGGCGTACAGCAACAGTGTTCCCTCTCCATAAAGGTGGTGCCTCAACGGATCCTGGAAACTATCGCCCCATAAGCCTGACTAGCTTGGTCTGCAAAGCTATGGAAAGGATCATCATGGACCTCATAAATAAAGATATCGGGGACCTAAAGACACTGGATCCTACCCAGTTCGGCTTTAAGGGCAGATCCTGCCTCTTAAACCTGGTTGATTTCTTTGAAACAGTCACCAAGGCGATTGACGAGGGGAAGGTGGTCCACACAGCCTACCTGGACCTCGCAAAAGCCTTCGATACAATACCCCACTCGGGCATTATAGATAAGCTCACCAGCTTAAATATAAACCCCTATGTCACTAGATGGATTGCAAACTGGCTCAAGGACAGAACCCACATGGTTAGAATTGCTGGAGCCATGTCAGACTCCAAACCAGTTACAAGTGGTGTCCCACAAGGCTCAGTCCTGGGACCTCTCTTGTTCGGTATATATTTCTCGGAGGTACAGGCCAACACGGAAGGACTGTGGCTGACCAAGTTCACAGATGACTGCAAATTGGGCCATAATCGACTCTCCAGCCGACACAAGCATCCTCCAAAAGAGCCTCATAGAAACAGACAACTGGTGCCAGAGCCATGGCCTCAAGCTAAATGCCAAAAAGTGTATAGTCATCCCCTTTGGCAAAAACAAAGTGCCCACAAATTACCACATAGGTGGTAATCCATTAAGTACAGAAGAAGTAATTAGGGACCTGGGGACCCAAGTTGATAGCAATCTCTCATTTGACAACCACGTGGCCAAAGTGGTTAGAAAAACATTTTATATAGCCCACCTAATCATGAATGGATTCACATCTAGATCAGGGTAGGTCATCGTGCCTCTTTACTCATCCCTCATCAGGCCCATAATTGAGTACAATGCCCCTTTTGGGATGTACCTTACCAGACACCTGCAGCAACTGGAAAGACCCCAAAAGTACCTCACCAAGAGGATCAAAGGGCTCAAACAGATGCCATATGCTGCCCCGTTAAAGAAACTCCAGCTCTACTCAGTGGCATACCGCCTGTTCAGAGGCGATCTGTGCCTGACGTATAAAGCCATGTCCAACCCGGAATTAATGGACATGCTGCACCTCAGAAAATCGAATCCCATCGAGCTACGCTCGAGAGACTTGAACCTCAGCACTGAAATAAATAGGACATGCTGGAGGGACAGATTCATAACCCAGAGGCTCCCTTCACTCTGGAATAAAATCCCAGTCCAGGTTAGGCAGAGTCCCTCATTGACTCTCTTCAAGAGGAATCTTGATGAGTGGATGGGAGATCATAGGTTTACCCCGGGTATCACTTCTGTGTCACTGTTAGACAGAGGCACAGTATACTAACCTTGAAAAAGGGCATAGCAAAATAAATTTAAAATGGGTGGCGAAAGCCAAACACATTCTGGCTAGGCTTATAAATGCCCTAGGGCAGATAGCCTAGTATGAACCTATGAACCTATTTATCTTAAAATTCCCATATTTTTTAAATTCTGTTGTAAAAGGACCTGTGCTTCGGGCTTATGCCAATTTAAAAAAAAAACAAAAGATGAGCCAGCAAAACCGTGAGACTGTAAAAATATTTATTCAATGAAAAAGCAAACCGGTTTCGACTGGTATACACCACAGCCTTCCTCAGTGTAACTGGTATACATTGAAAGTAGTCAAAGAAGTAATTGAATTGAATCCAACCTGTGATTGGGTAATCAAAATAGTTCATTTAAACCAAGTGAGAATAGACCCCCCCCCCCCAGTTTAACAATCCACTTTTTTCTTTAGAATCAAGAATGGAATGCCATCCTGCTTTGTTGGATTTATTTCCTTTAATAATGTCAATGACCATAAAAGTAAACTTGGCAGATGGATATTTTATGGAGTGCTTGAATAAAGCACTACTTGGTTTTTTGTTTCTCATATCACTAGTGTGTTCAGAAATTCTCAGTCTGAATGGACGTGAGGTTTGACTTATGTAAAAGGCACCACAGCTACATGTAGCTAAATAGATCAGCCATTCGCTGCTGCAATTGACAAAGAAATTAATGTCGTAGACTGTGCCACAGTTCTTGCTTGTGAATTGTTTAGACTTAAAAACTTTGTTGCAGTGGGTGCAATGACCACATGGGTAACAACTGTGAGCACCTCACTCGTTAGTGTAGTTTGAACATCATAAGAAGAGACTCTGGAATGTGAGTGTTTATAATGGTTGAAGTATGAAGCTAAGTTTCTTCCCTTACGAATTGAAAAGTAGCATCTGTCTGGTAAAACATTATTTAGGTTGTGATCACTTTGTAGAATATTCCAGTGTCTTTGTATACTGATGGGTGATGTTCTCTGCTGCTCGTGTTGTGTATATTTCAAAAGTTGTTCTCAGTTAAGTGTATTGGCCCAATTGCTGGCCTGTAAGACATGTCCCATCTGATAAATTTGGATACCTGGATATTAGAAGGATTTATTAAGTGGATCTATAACAAGGGTCCCAGGATTCTCAAACTAACTTTTGCGGTTGGTCTATGTTAATACCCATTACTAAGAAAGAATTGTCGTTTAATATTTGGTTCAAAAAGGAATTAACCAAAATATTAAAGGGTTTGTCAGCTGACAGGGAGGACTTGGGAGTCTTTGGACTGGGCATTGCAAATGACAATGTTTCAAATGGGGTTACCTTAGGCCCGAAATCCAGCTGTGCTTTATGTTTTGATAAACTACAGAAGAGTATGAGGTCCCTCGGGTCCCACGTCTAGCATTCAAAACTTTTTAAAGCATATATGGCTAAAGGGGTTACGGATTAAAACACAACCATTAGTCAGTGAGTCTGATGATGAGTTGAACAAACAATGGGCGGACATCCAACAACAAGCCACTATGGGCTTCGTTGAAGCCCTGGCTAAATTTTATGATAGAGTCATTGATCGACAGATTGTAGAGGTTACCAAATTATGTTCTGAAGCACAGACACATGAGGGACAGCCCTTTTTCATTAGCAGTATGAACAAAGTAAACAAGGACCTATCTGGTCTTGTAAAACAGTTAAAAACAAGGAAGATTAAAAAATTTTAAAGGAACCAAACAGATTACCAGCCTGGTAACCCTTTTAGTATCAGCAAACAGGTCAGATTTCAACACGCACAAACTCAAACTCACAAAAGAAAACGACCAAGGTCTATTTTGAAAAAGCGACCTATTGATACAGGGTCATCTACCGATGACTTGTCCTCATATACGGATACAGACATGCAGCACACACCAGATTCACCCTCCCCGAAGAGGGTATAGTTCAGCCCCTTTAGGCCCAAATATAAGAGAGCAGGCAGAAAACATGCCAGAAATAAACAACATAGATGGTCTTCTGAAACTGATAATTCAAAAATAACCCCAAGTGACAATGTTTTGAATATATCTGATGTTATTTTGACCACCACACAAATTGAACCTTTGAATAAAGGTTTACATTTTATTCCTGGCTTTTTGGTTACTGAAGATTTTTTGGCACAAGTTGTTATGGCATTTTGTAGACTTACTAACCTTAGTTTGCATTTTGAGGACTCTACTGATTTGGGTGTGGATAGAGAATTCACCTATCATAAATCCAGTTACATGCTGCCCATGAATCCGATAGTTCATCAGTTTCAAAGTAGTGTTCTCAAAGATTTACATTATCATAAGGGTGAGTTGACTTACAAACGGAACAACCTCTCAAAGATCGAAAGGGAAGCACTATCTGAATTACAAAACAACAAGGATATTGTTATTCTTTCTGCTGATAAAGGTGGGGCCGTAGTGGTAATGAATTGGCTCCAATACGATGCTGAAGCCAAAAGACAACTTCAGGATAGGCGATATTATTTGGAGATGTCTTTGGATCCCACCTTTAAGTTTAAAAAACAGATAGATGAATTCCTTTTGTCAGCCAAGCAAAATGGCATCATTAATGATAAAGTTATGCAACATCTTACTGTTAAAGATCCTATGAGCCAATACATTTATTTTTTGCCTAAAATACACAAGGACCCTGTCAATCCACCTGGAAGACCAGTAGTGTCCGGAAGAGGCTCTATTACTGAACCATTGTCACTATTTCTTACCCAGCAACTTAAACCTTTATTGAGATGGGTCAGGTCACACATACAGGATACTACTGAGTTTCTCAAAATCATCTCGGATTCCCAACTTGAACCTGAATGGTTGATGTGTACCCTAGATGCTAGTGCCCTCTATACTAATATCCCTCATGATGCTGGTTTAGAGGCCCTTGCATACTGGTTGAATAAATCAAATTTGTATCAGCCAGCATTTAATTTATTTTTACTAGGCCTGACAGAGCATGTCCTAAACAGCAATGTCTTTTTCTATCAAGATACCTGTTACTGGCAAACTAAGGGTACAGCTATGGGGGCATCCTTTGCCCCAATTTATGCTGACCTTTTTATGGCCTTTACTGAGGAACAGCTTATTTACAATGCAGGTCACAATTTATATCTAACAGAAACTGACATATGGAGACGTTATTTGGATGATTACTGGATAGTATGGAGGTCCAATGCAGAATATTTGTTTGAATTCATCGAATATTTAAATGGAAACAAATGGGGTTTACACTTCATGGTTAACTTTGATCCAAATACAGTCACGTTTCTTGATGTTTCTATTTCTAGGAAATTAGATCATATATTATTTAGTGAAGTTTTCTGGTAGTATATCCAGTACAATGCCCTCCTCCATGCATCCAGCTTTCATCCACCCCATATAACAAGAAATATCCCCAAATCCCAGTACATCAGAATGAGACTTATTTGTTCTCATGATTCCACTTTTCAGCGATACAGACATGATCTGACTCGCATATTTAGGGATTGGGGATATCAGATGGGACATGTCTTACAGGCCAGCAATTGGGCGAATACACTTAATAGGGAAGAACTTTTGGAATATAAACAACACGAGCAGCAGAGATCATCACCCATCAGGTTAGTGACTACTTAAGGTAGGAATTCCGATTTATTAATCAACAGTATACAAAGACACTGGAATATTCTACAAAGTGATCACAACCTAAATAATGTTTTACCAGACAGATGCTACTTTTCATTTCGTCCATTATAGACGCTCACATCTAGCCTCCTCTTATGTAAGATGTTCAAACTACACTAACGGGTGAGGTGCTCACAGGTTGTTACCCATGTGGTCATTGCACCCATTGCAACAATGTTTTTAAGTTTGAACAATTCACAAGCAAGAACTGTGGCACAGTCTACGACATTAATTTCTTTGCCAATTGCAGCAGCGAATGGCTGATCTGTTTAGCTTACATGTAGCTATGGTGCCTTTTACATAGGTCAAACCTCACGTCCATTCAGACTGAGAATTTCTGAACACACTATTGATATGAGAAACAAAAAAACAAGTAGTAGTGCTTTATTCAAACACTCCATAAAACATCCATCTGCCAAGTTTACTTTTATGGTCACTGACATTATTAAAGGAAATGAATCCAACAAAGCAGGATGGCATTCCATTCTTGATTCTAAAGAAAAAAGGTGGATTGTTAAAATAGGGGGGTCTGTTCCCACCTGGTTTAAATGAACAATTTTGATTACCCAATCACAGGTTTGATTCAATTCAATTACTTCTATAAAAGATTACTTTCAATGTATACCAGTTACACTGAGGAAGGCTGTGGTGTATACCAGCCGAAACCGGTTTGCTTTTTCATTGAATAAATATTTTTTACAGTCTCACGGTTTGCTGGCTCATCTTTTGGTTTTTTTGATTTTACAGTATTAGTTGTGCAATTGCCTTTCGTGCAGGGGGACCTGTTTTGATATGCCAATTTAGCCAATCATATTGTCACTTTACTGCACCTAATTAGCATGCTACCAGCCGGCTTCCTGTTCGTGTGCTTACTGCTTGTTGCAAGTTCTGTTTAGTACCTCTAGATTGGTGAATTTACAGCAGTGAACCTGCGAAGCATGTTTTCTTCTTTTAGGTCTGCTTAGACTGAGTATTAACTGTTGTAGGAAAAGCAGTCTGTTCTACTATTTTTTCACACTGGCGATGTGCATTTTCAGACTTGTGACCACTTCTTTCCAGCCTTGAGAGCCCTGAGCCAAAAAAAGATGATTTGGGTACACCAGACAGGGAGTGTCTCTGTTGCTTGCAATAATCATCACTGGAAGAAGGAAGGAGTTTGGGAGCAGCAGGGTTTGTTGTATAGAATGCCTGGACAAATTATTTGCTTGCAGGAGGACTGAGGTAGTTGGAGCCACCCACAGAATTTAAGGATTATTTTGTGTGTGTGTGTGTGTGTGTGTGTGTGTGTGTGTGTGTGTGTGTGTGTGTGTGTGTGTGTGTGTGTGTGTGTGTGTGTCTGTGTGTGTGTGTCTGTGTCTGTGTGTGTGTGTCTGTGTGTGTCTGTGTCTGTGTCTGTGTCTGTGTCTGTGTGTGTGTGTCTGTGTGTGTGTGTCTGTGTGCTGCTTAGTTTTTATAAGTTCATAGCTAAATACTAGGTTAGATGCCCTTGTGGGCCATTTTAAGCCTAGCCAGTTTCCATTTTTTTTTTTTTTGCTCAAAATAGCCTGTCCAGTTTTGTTATAGATTGGCCTTACCCATCCCATGTTTAATAATTATATATTACCCCTAATAAGAATAATGCAGCAACTAGACAAACCTCCAAGGTTCCGTACAAAAAGAATAAAAGGTGTAACAAACCTGCCTGATGCAGAACACCTTAAAGCCCTTCCCCCTCTGTTCAGGCTGCTGTAGATTGTTGAGAGGTGATCTATGTTGGCTTACAAGGCATTTGCAGACCCCACACTTGATGAATCTCCTGCATATAAATAATTCAAACAGTAACAGAAATACAAGGTCTAAGGATCCGAACTTTGTCTTTGACTTAAACAGGACATGCTGAAAATACAGGTAAGTGTCCCAGAGACTGCCCTTCCTAGGGAACAGGCTTCCCATGCATGTGAAGCTGAGTTTGTCTGTTACCCAATTTAAGCGCAACCTAGACCAGTGGATGGCGAATATGGAATTAACACTGGGCCTGGCAACGATGTTCCTTATAGACAGAGATAGCTTATAAATGCCTAGCTCTGTGTCCTGTTTGCACATAAGATGTTCTTATTCTTTCAGGAAAACTTGACTAGACTTATAAAGGTCCCCCTGGGTTGTTGACCTAGTGACAATCATTGAATCTATAACTGGGATTATGTCATAGATAATTTGAGGGAACCATTGCATGGGATAAAGCATTTAGGAGCTGCATCTGTTCATTAATAGTACAGGGTGCAGTCCTGGTCTTTGTTGACAAGATCAGCAGTGAGCAAGCACCATTTTCCAGGTGAGGAGGGTTTTTTGTTTTGCTGCAAGCAGCAGTCAGATACAGAAAATGTGTCTTTAAGGCACTAAACTGTATCTTGCTAAAGAAGACCGAGATAAGATGTTAGCTGCAGTTTAATTTTAATATAAAGTTAGTCAGATCTGTTTTTCATGAAAGACAGAGCCTCTGGGAATGAGTGTCTAGCAGTTGAAATGTATCTATATATCCATACAGCACTATGTCCAATTACTGAGCTTAGTATTATGTGGATGTATACTATGTTGATGCTAATGCAAAATCTGTTCTGTAAACTTTCAAAGCTTGTTCCTAATGCAAAACATGTTATTTTGTCAACTGTCTTTGTTTATGAAAGCAATATTTTAAGCTGTCCCTGATATTGTGGTATTATATTTGCCCTCCTTCCCATTATGTTGGGCTTTG
This sequence comes from Protopterus annectens, assembly GCF_019279795.1. Classification (NCBI taxonomy): domain Eukaryota; kingdom Metazoa; phylum Chordata; order Ceratodontiformes; family Protopteridae; genus Protopterus; species Protopterus annectens. The sequence goes on along the minus strand of NC_056728.1, from coordinate 1,568,550,608 downwards.
TCCAGAGTCTCTTTAGAAAAATTGTATTTTCTTTTTTATGTGGCAAATAATGGTATTTATGTTGTTGATGCCAGCATTGTAGTCACTAATGAAGTACCACAGTTCATATCTTTAAGAACATGCATGCTGATAATAGTCTGTTCTGTCAAGAGTCTGGTCCTTTGCCCCTCCATTATTTTGGCTTTATTTAGAATTCCACAGCATCAGTTGCAGAAGGTGACTTTCCTTGCCAAGATGATAAAGTTGAATAACAGTTTTACTCGGACATTCTGTGTCTGACCATGGAGAAATGACATGGGTAGTCCTGTATTCAGTAGTCTGTGTAGGGTGGATTACTGAATTTAAATTGCCATGTGTGTATTGCTTCTATGTTAGATATTTGTCTTCTGCAAAAAAGCTTATATTTTCATAAAAATGGAACTGTTGGGGTGTGAGTAGGGGGAGGGGTGTATTGCTTACATTTCATAAAATCTGAAAAAAATTGTATGTTTGTATTGTGAACTTGTGTGCATATGTAACTGTGTGTTTCGATAACATTCTTTTTAATAAAAAAAAATGTTCTCAATTACAGCACTGTCTTTGTAATTGAACATATGTTGGAATGTACATTAATACTCATGTTGATTATGCATATGTTATACTAATTAGTTGTCCCTGATTGCCCCTGGTTTTAAGGTTGTTTGTCCCTCATTCTCCCATCTAGAGGTTGAGAGGTATATCCCAAGGTCCTTATTTTTAGTATCTTCTTCCTCTTCCAGTCTTTTCTGCAAAGGAATTTTGTTGAGCTTTGAGGTACATGGCATCCAACATTCCCATGGTTCCCTTTGTCAGACTCCACATGAGGAAATCTCAGTGCTTTCTTAAGACTATTTGGCTCCAGCACTGACACTATCTGGAGTATCTGATTCCTGTCTTGCCTTGTCTCAAGCTTGGGACAGTAAATTGCCAGTCTCGTATGTCCAGATACAAGGTCAGTATACTGAAGTAAATTGAGGCTGTGGCTCAGGAGGTGTAGAATGAGAGGGGATCACTACAGTCAACATTACAGCAAGCAAGGTGGGAAAACTTTCCATAAAATGTGGGTGGGATGTGCTGTATACCTTTTTCAAGGCAGTGACTTATGGTACATTTGTCTGGAGACATGCCCAGTTAAGCGTTTGTCCCTCTCTTGAGGTTATAAAGTACCAGCTCCTAAATGCCATACTTCTGTTTCACTGTCTTCCCAAGAAATGTTCAAGAAAAAGGAGGAGAGAAACAATATCGTCTGTTTATTCAAACAACCACCCCACCACACATTCCAACATATTTCAGCAGATGTTTAGCAAAAGTATGAGTGTTGTGGTGGAGATAAAACAAAGTAGAGATGCTCTAGCAGAGGTAGCAGTCCCTGAGTGCAAGAAGTGGTGGTGGATCTCCTCGTGAGGGAATTATGCCTGAGCAGTAGCTGCCTTCCCCATCTCGTCTGTCTTCACAGACATTCTGGTGGGAAAGTCTTCTGCTTCAAAAGGAAATACCTCTTCCTGACCTTTGACCATTTGGGTTTGGGCATTTTAAAAATCAAGGGACAGTATATAAATTGTAGTGTTTCATCCTTTATGGGGCATACTGCATTCCAGCAGACCATCTAAAACAGGCCAATCCTGTCCTGAGTAGAAAGGTGACTGGGATATTATTCAAGGAGTGTCCTAGCTCCAAAAAATGATAGCTTGTGGAGACTGACATCTGATATGGCTTGCGAGTTAAAAAGAATTGAGGATGTTCTTCCTCAAAATGCTTTCACTTTACAACCTGTTACTCCTCCTTTCTCATTTGAGTTTTTTTTTAGTAACCATATATTTAAAAGATGCATATAATCAAATTCCTATTCATCCAGATTTCTGGCGTTTAAGTTTTGTCTATGGATTACTTTCTGTTCTCTGTCTTCCCCTTTGGGCTGTCCTTTCTTTCAAGGGTGTTCGCAAAGTATCTGCTCCCTTCATAGCCCATTGGAAAGTTACAGGGTATCCACATTTTCTGTATTTAGAAGACCTACTTATCTTTGCAGAGTCTTTTTCAAAGTGTTAGGAATCTCCCAGTTAAGAGATCTTCTACATGGACTGGGATTTCAAGAGAAGATTCAGATGTCTTTTTTAAATTCATCACAAAGGATTATGTTTCTGGGGTGCCTGCTGGATACCTTTACTTCCACAGGGAAAAATATATTTAAATTTAGATTTATTCCAGGGGTCCGTTGGGACTTCTGTCACTTTGAGGAATACCTCATGATTCTGGGTCTCATGGCATCCATACTACATCATGCTACCTTTTGCAAGACTCCACTTGAGAAAGGAGCAATGGGATCTGAAGTCTCTTTGGTCCCAGCACCTAATATCCATTATCTTTTTAAATTCCAGTTCTGGAATTTGTAAAAAGAGAAATCACTTGGTGAGGGGACATATAGTTATCACTGAATCCAGGTCTCCCCTTCTGACCAAAACAATCACAACAGATGTCCTGGGCTTTGTTTAGAAAGCAGTGTCAAGGGGTATAAAATTGCAAGGTCTCTTGGTCTGAAAAGACAGACCATCGCACATAAATGTAAAAGAGATGCTAGCTCTTATAAAAGCTGTCAACTCTCTGAATCATCTTTGATTCATGGGACTTCTTCAGACAGTTAAAGACGAAACCACAGTAATGTAGTACTTAAACAATCAGAACTAGATATTACCACCTAAGCAGACTAGACATCTTTGTGTGGAATATAGCTTTACATCACAATCTCCTCTGTAGGCACCTTACATTTTATCAGAGCAGACTTGTCTGGCAGACCTTTATCAATGGAAGCTAGTTCAGGGGGGTTTCCAAGATTTGATCCATCTGTGGGATATTCCTCAGGTAAACCATTCTGCCTCCTCTCTAAACAGTCAACTGGCAAAATTTTATTCCAGGGCTCTATGCAAAAAGGCCTGAAAGGCAGATGCATTTTGTTTTCCATGGACAGGAATGTTCCTTTATGCTTTTCCACTGATATCCAGCGCACATCTGAAGATTCAGAAGGAAACCCCAAGATTGTTGTGGTGACTCACTTCTGGCCAAGGCAGCAGTGGTCCTCCTTTCTTTTAGAAATGGCTAGAGGCAATTGCCACAAGTTTCCTCACAGACTGGATTTATTCGCACAAGAACCAGGGGTGTTTGCACCCCAATCCCAAACAACTGTACTTGACTGCTGGACTATATGGTCGTAACACGTTTTAGGTATGTGCAGCATGTATTTATGGAGGCAGAAAATCTGCTATTCGAAAATGCTGCAAGAAAAACCCAACCACCTGAAACATTTAATGTCCTTAAGCGATAATTTGTATATATCCCATGGGCCTCCACTACAGGAGGTTTAAGGAGTAACACAGTGAAAACTCTAGTTTGGCTGTTTTTTTTTTTCCTGGCAGATTGTACTGAATAGTTTGTCTGTGTGTCCTTTTTACCCCTTGGTTTGGATTTTAGTTGTGATATTTTGCAGGCACCTTGATCTTTATGGCATTAGCAGGGTTTAAAGACCATGTGTTTTTAAAGTACAGCAAAAATATGCACTTATGCCGTGCTGTTGAGAACGGTAAAAAGGACGAAACATGGATGCCTACAGCTAGTGTGGTTTGGCTTTATTCTCCTGACTTTAGCCATAAAGTCTTAAAAAGATCAGGTCATGGACATTAAGAAGCCATGTACCCGAAGCACTTGATGTCCTTAAGGGGTAATTTGGACATATCTAATGGACCTCCACTACAGGTGGTGTAAGGTTTCACACAGTGAAAACTCTGACTTGGCTGGGTTTTTATTGCAGATTTTACTGAATGGTTTATCTGTGTTGCCTTTTTACTGTTTAGTTTGGATGGTTCCCACAAAATGACCAGTACCCGTTCAGGTCTAGTCTTTCTCTGATTTTACAATATTTGTCTAACTTACTAACCTGTTGTCTGTTTTAGTCTTCTATCAGGGTTCATTTGTTGGCCATTTCAGCACGTCTGTCCATGCATCTCCCTCTTTCAATGCATTCTGAAGTGCAAATGTTTCTGAAAGGGTTGGTACATAAGAAGCTTCCAGGAAAACCGGTGGCCTCAATTTGGAATCTTACTTTCATGTTAGAGAAGCTAACACTTGCTCCATTTGAACCAGCTCATCTGTTTGCCCTGAAGTTCTTAACATGAAAAATGGTTTTACCGCTTGCTCTGATCTCTGCAAGAAAGTTGTCTTTGAGTTCCAAACTTACTGTGGGCCAACCTGTTCTCGTACAACTCTGGTACTGTCTTAACAGAACAAAGTATTTCAAAACTTTGATCAGTTCATTTCTTGTGAAGACAGTAAGTGAAGATCTGTATCAAAGTAGACTATTTTCAAATGGTTGCCTCATGTTATTTCCACAACAAACCTATTCCAGGCAGCGTCAGTGTACATTCTTCTAGAGCTTTGACTTCATCTGTAGCCTGCCTGGAAAGTGGTAGACTCTAGAAGATTTCTAGAATAATCTACTGCTCTCTTCACATCCTAGAATCACCCTCTTGCAGTTTATGCCTTAAGCATATGACACCTCTTACTTCTGAAACAAATTCAGATGATGGTATATTCTCATTAATTTATGCCTAACATATAAGAATCTTTCTCCTGTATTATTTGTTACAAGTCCTCCTTGTATATACTGTAAATAGATTAAAAATGTTACTGTGTCTTATACTTACTTTTTTTTTCTGTTACTCAACTTTGTAATGATTGTATAACTGTTTTATGAAAATTGAATAATTTGTACATTTTGCTGGAACTTTTCTCCATTGAAAATGGACCTGTGCTCAGCTGGACCAACCCAGTTAACAAATGTGAAATAAATACATATAAATAAATAAGAATCAGCTTTGTCCTCTATACATACTTTTGCAAAGAACTATAAACTAGATTCCTTTTCCAGGTGTAGCACAGACTTTGCTAGGACCATTCCCAGTGGACTCTAGGAGCCCTGTCCAACCATCTCCCCGTTGTTTAAGCTATGGTAATCTTCCCATATAGCCAAGACTACTGCTGCAGTGATTAATATGAAGAACATAATACAGTTGTGTAAGTAAACTTACTATAACTGTCAATATTCAAAAGATCACTGCTGCAGTAGTTCTCCCCTCCCTCCATCTTCTTGTTTTCTTCTGTGTTTCTTTATGCATCCAGGGTGTGGACATGTGTTTTTCGTTTTCCTATCAGTGCCCTCTCAGGGCTTAGCTTCCCTGTCTCAGTTGGCATGAAAGCTCTTAAGGGCTTGGAACCCAAACCAATCTTTTTAGTTAGCTCAGCACAAGATGACTACCAGTTTGGTGCCCTGAAGGCCTGGCTGGTATATCCTGTGCAGGATATAAACCATATAGCTTAGGGTTACTGCAGCAGTGATCATTTGAACATCTACTGTTCAGGTAAGTTTATTTACAAAACTGTACTGTCTTAGAATCTTTTGCAACTGATCTTCTGTGCATCTCAACTTCAAAATCACTTTTGGAGCACTGTCCTGGACACAGTGAGAGTACCCTCCCTCGTGACGGAATGGCATTTTTGAATTAGTTCTTTCTACACATTTCAAATAAACTGTTCCTAAGAGCTGGGTCCTTGCTCAAGGTGCTGAATTCATTATCTTCATTTCTGGTTGTACTTCATGCAAGATCACACATTCAAATCTATTACCTTCTGAGGAGACTTTGCTGCTATAACAGTACCAAGTCCGTAAAGTTACCCTTGACCCATGTCTCTCCATTTTTCCATCAGAACACTTCCAGGAATTGATCACAGTTGGGGGGTGGGTAGTACATTGGGACACCTGAAGGCTTAAGGAACTTTATCAAGAAGCACAAAAGAGATGCACAAATATTAAGTAGCTTATGGGAATTATGTATGGCCTCAATGCCTTCTTCCCATTTCCCCTGTGGTGTGCTTATGCTGATCACAGACAATATTGATAAGCAAGGAGGCACATAGTCCTATTCTTCCTACAGATGAGATGTGAAAGATCATCATACACACAATTCATATATGTTAAACATACATGTTTATACATTTATAACATAACTACTGTGTTTAAGTGGAACTTCTAGTATAATGCAGTGTAAGCAAATGGAGCTTTTCTCCCAGGGCCTCCACTGAAAATAGATATTACCTGGTAGGATTTTCCCAGTAAACAAAGATAAATAAAATAATCTGACAGTGTACAGTCCAAGCAGTTAGAATTTCCTAGCACTTCACTTCAGAAGGAACTTGAGTATTCACCGTGTATGGAAGCTAGACAAGAGTTTTTCTTCAAGATAATGTTCAAGTGAGAGAATGCTGACCCAGATTGACGGTTACCTTCTAAATAACCTTGGGTTAAGGCCTGCTTGTAACTTTTCCACCTTTGTCTTTATTTGGAAAGTTTTAACCTGAAGTAAAGGAAATGGGTTAGCCTTCTTACTAGTAGCCCTCTTCTGGCCAAGACATCGCCACATTTCCAAGGATAACTTGTGAACCACACTCAGAGGTGAGTCTCCTAACTCAGCAGAAAGTGACCCTCATGCACCCTGCCTCAGGGTCCTTAAGCTAAGAACTTGTAGGATTTTGGTTTAGTGCCCCAGAAGCATATGATTATCCTTCAGGTGGTTATCATCCAAGAAACTAAGTAGTCCATCATAAGAAAGTCTTACTTAGAGAAATGGATTATTCTCAGCTTGGTGCAACAGCCAATGGATGGATGCTGGCTCACCCAGCATTCCATTGATTCTGCAGAATATGGATAAGATATTTCTCTCACTTAGTCAAAACTAACCCCTTCTTCATGCCTGAAGTGGTTTCAGAACGGTCAGCCATCCCTTTTGCAGTTCAGCATAGCCCATACAAATACAAATATTATACATACTGTGAATATATACAGGCAGCTGGTATACTACACCAGCAGGACCCGAGGTTATCAGTTTGTCTCATGTTAACTATTTGTCTCCTTCACAGCCTGGCAGTGTGACAAAGAGAGAAGAAGCCTTTGCAAAACTTAACCACCCCACAGGGTGTGCAGTAGAAAACCCTGCCCCCAGCCTCTAGTCAGTCTTCTCCTCCACTACTTTTATGTAAAGAGAGGGACAGAATAAAGTCCACCATGGGACTTGCTGCCCCACCACAGAACTGCAGTGTTCTTAAGTGTGCTTGCTGCATATGGGCATTCCAGTATCACTGTCATTCTGTCAAAACCACACTAAAACCTGCAAAGTCATTAACCACCCTGCTTATAAACAGTGTTGGGGTATTTGAAGTAAGTTAGGTTGAAGCCCTTAATGCATTGATTCTCAGCCCCGGCATTGAAGAGCCAGGCAGGAAGAGGGAGGCATGAAAAGGCATTGTCTGGTTGCCACTCCTGGGAGGGGTGAGAGTGGTTCTTGTGTCCTTGGGCGGCATGATTTCCCTGTTAGTGGCCTGGAGAACTACAGCTTATGTTTCAAGGGGAGAGGCAGAGCCAGTTGGAGGTTGTCCCAAGTGGATGGCTGTTTGCATGCGTCTCCCTGTTGCTTAGTCAAGTGTATGCAGTTTGGTTTGGTTTGGTTTGGTCCAGAGATGAAAATTAGAAAAAAAAATGTGAACTGCCTCTAATGGCCATCTAAATGACAGCCCCTGTGAGTCTACCCTCATTCCTATGAAGAGAAACGAGTCCTTTGAATTATTTGGCCTGAGGGAGACTATAATGGACTGACATTGGGGGGGGGGGTAAAAAGCCTGCCCCCCCCCCCCAAAAAAATGCAGTATAGACCAGCATCAAAACAGACTCTGTTCATTTGGCTGGCTGAATTCATTTCCTTCTGTTACGATAATCATGAGAAAATCCTATGTGCTATGGTCAGAGATCATTCAGCCGGGGCAGTAACTCTGCATCTGCCTTATTTAAGAAAGTCTCAGAACAGTTCATTTTAGAGGCAGCCACCTGGACCCTCCAATTGTACATTTCTCTAGCAGCACATACTGGTATCGGTCTAGGAGCAGAACAAGGTTTGCAGCAGTACTGCTAAAAGAAGTGATGTAACATCATCTCCCTTGGAGTGCTGAAAGGAATCCTCTAGCCTTTTCTACTTAGGTCTGGAGACTGGCCCTCAGCATTTTGTGTGATACTTAACCATCATATGGAATATAAATGCAACAGTAATTGTCTTTATGAACATTGTGTAGCTTTGTAATGACCTGATTATAACAGGTGATGTTTGACCAGGGGATCACTGATGTAGCTGGAACTGCCACGTGCCTTTACCATCTCATCACTCGGTACCATTCTCTGACCTGCTCCGTTTCAAAAAAGGAGACCACTGTAGGTTCTTGTCAGTTTTATCTGCCTTTTGGGTTCTCAGAGTGAATTGGAGAGGTCACTATTTTTGTTTGTTTGAATGTATTGATTTATCGCATAAATATGGGTGTAATCACCTGTAGATAGACCGCCCTTCCAGGAACCAGAATTCTAGCATGAAGTAGCGTTTGGGGTATCACTTTTAAGGGGAAGAGGGTCCTGTCTCAATTATTGCCCTAATCTCTTTCTGATAAATATTGGCATATTTCTTGGTGGGTGTCTGGTTAAAAAAAATGAATGTGGCATGGCTTAAAATGTCCCCTGCAGACAAGGTTTGTGCTGGGCTGTCCTGGTACTGGGGTGGGGGAGGATGTACTTAACACTTCTGGCACTCGGGTCAGAAGAGCTGTCTGCTTTTGTCTGGCAACCGTGAGTGTCAAATATGACTGCAGCAGAGCCAATTTTTCTACTCTTAACTTCTGCTATGAGTGAGATTCTCGCCCAGCTGAACTTACTGAAAATGTGAAGACTTGAATGTGGTTCTTGGAGCCTGTTTCTAAATTATTGTTGCTGTCAGCCCTCATAAATTCTGACCAGTTTCTTCTCTGTTGTGCATCATCCACAGTACCCTTAATAACTTGCATCCTCTTTTTAACAACTCTATATGACGACTCTTTGTTTTGGTGTTGTAGGTGAAGCTGATAAATTGCTAAAACTTACAGCTTTTGGATGTAGGTTAAGAGTACAGTGTGTGTGTGTGTGTGTGTGTGTGTGGGTAACATAAGTATGTTTTTTGAGGCTGTTGAAAGATAGTTTGTTCATTTGGAGCACATATGTGGGACAACATTATTGTAGTTTTCCAATAGTATCCGGTAGGATGAATGTTACTGAGAGTGAGCAGTGTTCCATTCTGAGACTACATCATTGTAGTTTGCCAATTAGTATGCTGAAGCCCTCAGAGGAAGTAAGATGTTAGTTGTATTTCTTTTGGAATCCCTTCATTATTTTCCTAAACCTTAGAGACTGATTCCTGAATTGCTGAGGGCAATTATTAAGGTAGTTAAAAGTCTAATTCATGATTTAGTTAAATATTTGTGTGTCTCATTGCTCAGAGTATTAATATTGTGGGCTTATCCTTAGGGCCTCCTTTGTTGCCTGTTGAATCGAACATAATTCCTGAGAAAAATTACATTTCTAAAGTACCTAGTGGTAAGTCTTTTTTTCCTTTTCAAATCTACTTTTATTATTTGCATCGGTTTGAGTTGTGGAAAAAAATATTTTGATTGTGTGAAATGGTATGGTTTATCACATTTAGTTATTCTGTTTGTAGTTGTTAATGGAGCACAACCAAGTTCTAGCATCCTGCTGTTCTTTTTCAGTTCATTTAGTTTCTCCGACTTTATGCCAGTTACAGTGCCTTCAGTTTCAGACATTTTTCAGCATCTGTGTCAGCAGAGTTTCAGTGATGATTATCTCCAAGCATACATTATATGGCATTTTCTTTCTGCACATTCTTTATTGAAGTAACAAAAATGCTTAGTTTTTAAAGTGTGACAATTTGCATAAAAAATCTTTCACTTAATTGGGCACACTTGTTAAAAGTGCTTCCATGTGTGCCTGTTTTATTAAATTTTAAGAGTAATTTGAAATGATTTATGATATAGTTCATTTACTTTGTCTGCTAAGAAAATGCCACTGGCACAATTTCCTATGATTTGTGTTTGCACTTTGAAAGTTTTCAGCTTTTCCTCAGTGTACTGTTGCCCAGCTATATAACATCTTACCTTTGTAACCTTCCTTTGAACAGTATTTCCATGTTAGAATTTTCTGCTGACAGTATGTTATATTGATGGAGCCAGCCAGGCTTACACAGCTATGTAGCATTTTTAACACCTGGTATGCCCTGGAGCTAGGGTTTACAGTCAAGGACCAACAACCGGTGGAGGCCAATGCTACTGGATCAGAGACGTGTGCTTATGCAGTACACACTGCGAAATGGGTAATATGTGGGTGAGCATTCAGAAATCTCTCTTCAGCTGTTAAGATGGTGCTATTGTGAGATGCACGTAACTCCCCTTGGCACATTTCCCAGACTGCATACGCTACAGATTTCCCTGTTGACGAGGCGTTGATTAAGGAGGAGGGGTGAAAGATCGAGCAGGGTCTCTGGAACATGTCTGATGGCAGTAATAAGGATTAAAAAATGTTACATCAATGAGATCACTAGGATCCTATTAAGATTTGTATTGGGAGACTTATCTTTGCAAATACAAGATTCTACCTATGTCTATAATGATTCCATTACCAACCATTTTCAAATTTGTTCTGTCTTTGACACTACAAAGTACATTGCTTATTTTTTTTAATAATTTATTTGAAATGTCCTGTAATACAAAATCAGTACTGAATTTATGCCTGCAAAGGTCCATAAAGCAGGTATGAGACACTCTAGTATACGTAGAAGTACAGATGTTCTTCGTGTTTCACTGTTGCAGTCATTACATTTGGGTAATTCTGCTGGCAGGTTGCCCTCATTCGGCCTGAATTCCAAAATATTGGGTCCTGCGTCGGTTGCTGTCGCCCCTTCCCTGACGTCAGGTCGTCAGGGGTGTAAAAGATGCAGCTGGCGCCATTTTCTTCAGTCTTTCTTGCCACGCGGTGCCCGAAGCAGAAGCAGTTTGCAAGTGCCGGTCAGCCGACTCCTGAGATTTTTGTGTTCGAATTTCAGTCCCGAAGTCTTCATTAAAGCTAAGTACCCCATTGGGGAAACATTTTTTTTGCTCCAGACCGATGTCAGAAAAAGTTAATAATTGTATTTCTTGTGAAATGCAAATACCTCATAAAGACTTTCATTCTTACTGTATTCCTTGATTAGGCCCTGACCATAACGTTTCAGGTTGTCGGTTTTGTGCTAGATTTAACCAACGCACTATTAAGCGTCTGTATGATTTTCCATTAAACTATTGTGGACGCATGTTTAGTTATCCTGAAATAAACCAAAAAAAAAGGTACGAGCCAGATAGCCAGTCCCAGAAGATAATTTATTCCACAAGTCCACGAACAAACATTGATAAATCACACAGCAAACCAAAGAACATTAACGTAGTATAGAATATCCTAATGTTTTCGTCGCATCACTTCATCAGACTGTTTAAATAGAAATTTAAAATGTTGACATCCAGTGAAAATACAAAAACAATTAAAACTTAAGTTAAATTGTGATGCGTTTAAAATATTGTGTTAAATACTGAAAATATACCATACATATACACGCGTGTTAATAATAATGGAAGCCTTATGGTATATTTAGCCTTATGTGCCTCGTGATTCATTTTATATAGGCAAAACTGAGAGACGGTTAAAACAAAGAATTTATGAACATGGTTATGATATGAGGAAAAAGAATGACAACAATGCTTTATTTAAACATACTTTCACCTGTGAGAAAGCTAACTTTAAGTTCTTTGTTATTGAGGTAGTACCAACAGACCCTAGGGTTGGTCTTTGGGAGACCTGTTTAGAATATAGGGAATTGTACTGGCAATTGGTTTTAGACTCCAATCATCCCCCTGGCCTTAATGACATGGTATCTGTAAAGCCCGTTTTGAAATTAAGGGCTGCTAAATTATAAAATATATAATTAATATATATATATATATATATATATATATATATATATATATATATATACGTCATTTACACTTTAAACAATTTTTGTATTTATATTTATAATATTTATATTATTGATTTTATATAATACTATCTTAAACATTTTAACAATTATTAACACTATATTTGCTCACAATATATATTTTAAGGTTTAAGCACTAGTTACGGCTTCCATTATTATTATCCATATCACAACTTAGGAAAACATTGGAAAGGTACACTTATAGTTTAAGAATGTTTTTTATTTTCACCAGTAGATGGTGTTGTTTATTGCATACATTTGATACATTTTTATTCATAAATTCTTTATTATTTATTGATTTTATTTATTTATGAAATCAGGTCCTGAAAGTGAACAATCAGCTGATTGGAATAATATTCTCCGTTTTTTAAAACACGCGTGTATATGTATGGTATATTTTCAGTATTTAACACAGTATTTTAAACACGTCACAATTTAACTTGGGTTTTAATTGTTTTTGTATTTTCATTGGATGTCAACATTTTAAATTTCTATTTAAACAGTTAACCTTGATGGTGGTATTCATCTGATGAAGTGATACGATGAAAACGTTAGGATATTCTATACTACGTTAATGTTCTTTGGTTTGCTGTGTGATTTATCAGTGTTTGTTCGTAGACTTGTGGAATAAATTATCTTCTGGGACTGGCTATCTGGCTCGTACCTTTTTTTTGGTTTATTAGTGTTCTTTTGGGTACTTGTGACCAACTTGCTTGTTTCATAATTATCCAGAAATGTCTTCGGATAGCCATCCGACTAACGGAGTTCACAAAAAATGCAAAGAAAAAGAAAGACAACTGAGGCCCAAAACAGACAACGAAGCTTCTCCTAAGCCAGTCACTGGTTCTCAGTGAGGTGCTTTCACAGCCCCTGACTCCCGCTACTTTAGAGTCGCAGGCCGCTACCAACTCCCATGTGGAGTCGGCTATGCCTCTGGAAACTCAAGGTAATGGAGCCGCGGACACTATTCCTTCAGATGGGTCCGGAACCGCTGAGCAGGCACTGGCTTCTGCGGGTGTATTCAGACCTAAACATCTATACATTAAACCGACTTCAGCTTCAAAGGCAAAGACTAAAGCACCTTCAAAGACAAAGAAACAAACTTAAGAGCCACGTGGACAGGCCTCCATGCCCAAAAAACAGATGCTCAAAATGGCCGAAGACTTGATTACCTTGATCAGGGGTTCCCATCCCCCTCCTGATAAGAGGCCAAGGCAAGAGATAGACTATGAATCTTCAGATCAGGTTTCTATTTCTTCTGATTCATCTTCTGATCAGGAATATTCTGTTCCCCCCCATGAGGATTCTGATGCTGAAGAATCCATACCTTCAGCTTCTCCTCCTGAGGACTATTCTTTTGGGGAAACCTTACATACCATGAGGGAGCACTTCCACTGGGAGAGCCAAGATTTTTCAGAATCTAAAAAGAGGCTCAAGGACTTCCTTTTACTACCTCAACACAGGCCTCTAGCCATTCCACCTGTGTTAGATATTGTAGATGATGTGTTTTCAGAGTCTAGTCTGACTCCTTACCTCCAGCTCCTGTTAAGCCTGACAGATATTACAGGGTTCCTGACTCTCATAAATTCCTTTTCAAAAACCCCTGCTGCAGACCCAGAAACTATTTCACAGGGTCCCAAAGGGGTTAAGGCTTCTGCTGCAAAAAACCCTACCCCCTCTGGCAGAGATTCTAGGGCACTGGATAGATGGGGGGGGTTTACACATCTGCTACCTTGGCAATAAGGGCCTTAAACTGTCAGTTTCATATGCTCAAATATCAGCAACATGTCATGGCATTGCTTAAACAGAAAATGTTGTTAAACTCTGAATGTGCAGAAAACAAGGAAATGCAGGATTTATTGCATGCAGCTGAACAAGTTGGAAAGCATACTTTGCAGTGTGGTTTTGATTCTCTGGAGGCCTCCTGCAGGGCCGAAGTTATGGGTTCTGTAATTAGGAGGCATGCTTGGTTAAAGGAACAAAATCTGCCTGATCATGTCAGTTAAATTATTAGATGCACCTTTACAGCATGATACTTTGTTTGGTGTTAAGGCAGAAGAGGTGTTAATGAAAATGGAGGACAAAGCTAAATCTATGCAAACTGTCAAAGATTTTTTACAAGTACAGCCGCGTAGGTTTAGTAGACACTGGCCTATAAGGAATTGGTCCTTTTCTGTGTCAGACCTCAAAGGGGCAGATCCAGACACCCTAGAGGCAGATCCCAGGCGCAAGGTTCATACAGGTCAAAGCAATGGGGTGCATCTACCTCCAAAAGTGGAGAAGACAAATCACAACCTTACAGGAAACCGTCCCAATGACTACCCCTTAGCTGCACCAAGCACTTATCTCCTGGCAGCACCCTTAGGGGGAAAAATAGCACACGTTTCTCAAAATTGGCACATTATAACCCAGGACAAGTGGATTCTAAACATAGTGTCACAAGGCTACAAGTTCCACTTTCATACCCTGCCAAAAGCAAATGGTTGGCCAGATCTGCCAAAAAATCAATGGGCAGAGCCACTAAAACAAGTCTCATCCCTCATGGACATGTGGGCTATTCAACAAGCACCAGAGCAAGAGCAGGGACAAGGATTTTACTCAAGACTGTTCTTGGTACCCAGAAAGGACAAAGCCTGGAGACCAATACTGGACCTATCTATTCTAAACACATTCCTGGATATACCAAAACTCAAAATGTTGACCTTGCAGCAGCTTCTGCCCATGCTGGGCACGAGGGCTTGGCTTGTGACTTTAGACCTAAAAGAGGCATACCTGCATGTCCCAGTCAGGCAATCATGCAGAAGATACCTCAGATTCAAGGCTGGCTCAATGCATTACCAATTCTCTGCACTGCCCTTTGGCTTATCTACTGCGCCCAGGGACTTTACAAAGTGCCTGGCACCAGTAATTGCATTCTGCAGACAAAGAGGAATACAAATATATCCGTACTTAGACGACTGCCTAATTCAAGCAGAGAACAAGGGCATTCTTCTACAGCATCTGGCGTTTGTGAAAAGACTTCTAACATGCCTAGGGTACACAGTCAACGAAAATAAATCAAAACTAGTACCCTCTCAAGAGATAATATTCTTGGGTGCAAGCTTAAATACAACTGCCCAGATGGCTTATCTCACGCCAGACAAACAAAGGCACCTACCTATTTCAAAATATTGGCAAGAAAAGGCCCTGTTATCTGCAAGAAAAAATCTGCAGGCTTTGGGCTTCATGGCATCCTGCATCCTACTAATTCCATATGCAAGACTGCATGTGAGGAAACTTCAGTGGTTCCTAAAAAGTGTTTGGACTCAACATTGCCACAGCCTGGAAACAATGATTACTCTCATTCCCTGCCTGCAACAGGAGTTTCGATGGTGGGCGAAGGCTTGTCACCAGAACAAGGGACAGCCATTCACTTTACCCCCA
Organism: Protopterus annectens; assembly: GCF_019279795.1. Taxonomy (NCBI): domain Eukaryota; kingdom Metazoa; phylum Chordata; order Ceratodontiformes; family Protopteridae; genus Protopterus; species Protopterus annectens. Next base: position 1,568,535,201 of record NC_056728.1, on the reverse strand, counting down.
GCCAGGCAAAACCTAACAACGGATGCATGAGATTATGCCTGGGGGGTCCACATGGCAGGAAGATGCATTCAGGGCACATGGTCTGCAAACCAAATGCATCTACATATCAATCAAAAAGAGATGCTAGCTGTTCAAAATGCCCTGACAGCCTTCAAGGACCTACTTCATCCAGGCCAACTACTGATAAAGACAGACAACACCATGGTCATGTGGTATATAAACAAGCAGAGACATACACATTCTTACCCCCTTTGCAGACTAGCCATGGCTTTGTGGACCACAGCATTGACTTACCAAGTTCATCTGCAGGCACAATTCCTGCCAGGAAAGGAAAATACTCTGGCAGACGAACTAAGCAGAAACCTCATGGACCCCCACGAATGGCAGCTGGATCCACAAGTCTTCAGCATGATAACAAGGAAATGGGGATGCCCGGACATAGATCTATTTGCCTCCCTTCACAACTGCCAACTAAAAAGATTCTGCACAAGGACTTGTCACAGACAAGCATGGAAAGTGGACGCCCTATCTTTCAGCTGGAAAAAACTATCCATATATGCCTTTCCTCCCCAAGGTACTCCTAAAGGTCAGACAGGAGAAGCCAAAGATGATACCGATTGCCCCAGACTGGCCCCGCCAGTACTGGTATCCGATCTTAAGGAACTTGTCTCAGTGTCCAGCCTGGACCTTACCTCAGATACCTTATCTACTGTCCCAACAAAACAATCGGATCCTGCACAGCCAACTCAGGACTCTAAACCCGGCAGCATGGCGGATAATGTAGGTATACAAAGCACAGCTCTCGATACAGCTGTGGTAGATGTCATTTTGGAAGCCAGAAGGCCTAGTACCAGAAAATCTTATGCTGGAAAATGGAAGAGATTTTGTGCTTGGAACCAGACACAAGGAACTGATACAGCTGTACCAAATATTCCTCAGATTTTGCAATACTTAACTGGGATGCTGGACAAAGGCCTATCTTTTTCATCAATTAAAATTCATGCCTCTACCATTTCTGCTCATTACAATAGAGCCACCAATCTTTTCTCATCCTTTATTAAGGCAGTACCTCAGATGAGCCAAAAACTTAAGGTCTCCAAGGAGATCAGCAATACCTGCATGGGACCTCAACTATGTCTTGGAAAAACTCATCCTGCCTCCTTTTGAGCCAGCTGCTACTGCTGATATAAAGTTTTTATCTTGGAAAACCGCTCTGCTCCTAGCAATAACTTCTGCAAGACAAGTATCAGAGCTACAGGCACACATGGCTGTGGAACATTTTATCATTTTTTTATCCAGACAGGGTCTCTCTGAGGACAAACCCAACATTTATGCCTAAGGTGGTGTCCAGTGTGGCCCTTAACCAAACTATTCATTTGCCAACTTTTTATCCAAATCCACAGAACAAGGGGAAGAGAATTCTGCATTCTTTGGACGTACACAGACAGCTTAGATTCTGTTTGGACAGAACCCAAGTTTTCAGGAAGACAGTGCAATTACTAGTGGCATATGCTGCAGGATCACAAGGAAAGGCCATCTCCAAGCAGACTATTTCAAAGTGGATAGGCCACTGCATTAGTTTCTGCTGTTTACAGCATGGCAAGCCAGTGCCTAAGGGCATTAGGCCACATTCAACTAGAGCTGCAGCCACTTCAACAGCCTTTCTCAGGGGAGTACCAACCAAAGACATTTTAGAAGCTGCTACTTGGAGTTCAGTGCACACTTTTACAAAGCATTATCATCTGCCACTCTACTCTAAATTCAGGGCAGGCTTTGCCACTGCAGTTCTGCATGGCTACCCTTTAGGGGGCACCTGACATCTGGGGCAAGAACAACTGAAGAAAATGGCGTCGGCTGCATCTTTTATACCCCTGATGACCTGACGTCAGGGAAGGGGAGACAGCAATCGACGCAGGACCCAAGACTTTGGAAATCAGGCCGACTGAGGGCAACCTGCCAGCAGGATTACCCAAATGTAATGACTGCAACAGTGAATACACTCTAACATCTACATTTATGGTAAGTGTACACAACTGTACTTTTCCTTGCTTCAGTTCACCCGACTGTCTCAGCATGGCAAGCTCCTCATAAGTGTTGGAGTAATTCTATTTGCATAGTGGCTTATGCTAGTCCACTGGTTATTTTGATTACAAGAATTCAAGAAAAACAGATTTTTCATAGAAATAAAGCATTTATTGTAGGCAGCTGTCAGATTTTCATCGTATTTGAAGTAATTATGCCTCTTTGTTTGCACATTTTCATTTTTGTGAGACGAAAACAGGAAGGGGGATAGTTCTACTAGACATGGCAGAGCGGAGTCTTTGGCAGAGCGGAGACTTTGGAGGAGCTAGTGAAATATTTAGGTGAAAAAGTTCCCTCCATTTATACTCCTGAGAGTACTGTTACTGTAGTGAATCAAAAACATGAATAGCAAGTCATCCTTTTACCATCTGTAGTGCAGTGCAAAGTTAAGTGGTAAGATAGATTATTATTGTAACCAACATTGGTGTTACCTGAGATTATACCTGATCCATTGTGTCGTATGGTGGATACACCTAGCATTTCAAGCAAGTAGAATGGTCTCTTTCTCACTATAGTTGCAGTCGATTTTACAGCCTCTCCAGTCTGATAAAGTGTTGGACTAATTACTCTTTGTCAAACATCACACACTCAAGAAGCCATAAGGCAGCACATTAAGAACCAGCTTCAGTTCCTTTCTCCAGATTGAAGTTATTTTGTGACTAAAAATGCATAGAAGTGAACCTTTGAAGTTGCTGATAGATGTACCTAAAGTCAAACAGAAGCCCTTCATTATTTTCTTCTGATGGTGAAGAAGACTTGTACATAATTTAGACTCTCCTACTTTTGTGCATTTTGAGAATTAGGATAATTCCTTTAAGTGTTTGGGTTCACTTCCCAAGTATGTCATTCGTAGTTGTTCTTAAGGGTATGACATTTTTTTACAATAAAAAACTACTGTAAGCTTCTTATTGTGTTACCCAGACCAAAACAAATGTAAGAAGCGTGGAAGCCAAGGAGAAAGCAGGATACCGTGACCAGTTAAAGTATGAACGCTTTATTAAAATACGCGTTTTCGTCTAGTACAAGACTTCTATCTGATGAAGTCTTGTACTAGACGAAAACGCATATTTTAATAAAGCGTTCATACTTTAACTGGTCACGGTATCCTGCTTTCTCCTTGGCTTCTACGCTTCTTACATTTTTTTTACAATAGCCTGTAAGGGATCACTCATGTCCAGACGGGATATATAGAATCAGAATTGTTATTTCTTTAGCTGTGATCACTTTTAGGATTCCTTAAAGCAATTCTCTCTCTCATGTGCACACACACTAGCAGCATCAAAAAGACTGAAGGAGAAAGTATAAGGTATCTGTGGATAGACGGGACTGATTCATAAAGGCAATCTCACTATAATTTTCCTGTCTGTGTCACTTAGAGGGCTGTTCTAGCAGCTATTTATTTTGAGAACAGGTCATTATAGTTAGGTATGGTAAAAAGTGTAAACTTCTTGCACTTTAGTGGTCAGATTTAGGAAATTATGTAGATTTTTACAGAGCTTTTACTCTCCAAGTGGGTAGGAAAATGATATTGCTACAGTAGATAAGATTGAGATTCATGGAACAATGTGTGTTTATTATGCTGTACATGCCTCTTAATGGTCTGCTATGTTAGGAATAGTTGTGAGAATGCTTACATGGCTCGGAACAGAGAATTAAAATGAATGTGCAAGACTTAAAAGGTTTAATGTACCAATAACTAGGGTTTAGGTTCATAGGTTCATACTAGGCTATCTGCCCGAGGGCATTTACAAGCCTAGCCCATAGTTTTGTGGCTTACGCCACCCCTTTAGTATGGGGAACTATACCCATTATTTTGCTGTGCCTCTGTTGAGCAGTGACACTGAGGTAATCCCTGGGGTATATCTGCGATCTCCCATCCATTGGTCAAGATTTCTCTTGAAAAGAAACAGCCCCTGCAAGGCTCAAACCCATGACACCCTACACCATAACACAAGTGATTTACCACTAAGCCATGTCAGATATATTAATAAGAAGAGGGCTGTGTTTGCCAACCCTTAGGAATTGTCCTGCAAGAAATTGGACAATTTTGCAGATAACTTTCCCAAACTGACTTTTTATGCCTCTTCCTTCTCATTCTGATTCTGATTGTTTGTTTGACTTTTTGACTTTTTCACTCTCTGTAATTTTATAACTTTGGAAATGTCTGTATTTTGTATAATGATGGAGCTTTTCTCCCCGGGCCTCCGCTGAAAAAGGACATTGTATCCAGTCGGATTTTTTCCCGGTTAACAAATGTAAAATAAATAAATAAAATAAATAAAATTATGCAATATGACAGCACCTGTCGCCACCTAATTTCCTGCCACGAAAAGTTCTGAGTAGTAATGCAAGTGACACTGTGCAACATTTTGGATATTTTAGTGCATTTTGCTGACTAAGGTGCATGGTGGACATCTTTTCTGCTCTTTTCTCTTCTGTTCTTGTATTGACAAAAATCTTTCCTTCACTGCGACTGTATTTTTTTCATCATTGTTTGACGGATGCCATTTTCCTTTCTTGTAACAGCTTTCATCTCTTTTAATAGAGGCAGGTAAATTCCATTTGGTGATAAGGTAGTTACTCTGTTGGCATGAGACGTTAAGGTGTTTGCGTGTGTCAAGTTTAACAACTCTACCAAGTGTTGCACTAGGAAGGCTCTGTAAAATTATCCCTTTTCCAAGAAACGTATAACTCTTCATGCTAATGAATGTGACTCGCTCCCCATGTCTGCAGCTTCTTCCAGGAGGCATAAGAAGCATCACTCATCACACTGAAAATAGAAACTCACTGCTTTCAAAAAGTCTGAATTTATTCTGCAGAACAAGTCTGGGGGCTATCATAAATGTGTCAGACCCAATGAATCTTTTTTGAGATGCAGTCATCAGTTGTACAGGTCTCACTTCTCTTTTACATTTTTTTCCGTAAGTTAATTGTAAAGAAGTTAGTGGCAGAAACTCCTTTCAGTCACAGAGGTGGAGCCTTCTGTGGGGGATTCCTCTGCGATCCGGATACCTCTTACCCCAAAATCATCTTTCTCTCCTCCAGTTATGCATTCTTTTGCTTCCCCAGCCATAAGTTAACTTGTTGATAGATAACTTAGAGGATAGAGGTATGTACACTGTCGGGGACTCTTGCACTTTTTGTAGTTTTTGGGGTGCCTTGTATCTCCTGCCATGTTTCTAACAGGAGCAATTTTGTCTCTGGCTGTGATAGATAAATGGTGTGTGCTTCATGGGGACTGTCTTATAGGCTCCAGCTTTTACATCTCCCTTTGTCCTGCGTTCTTTGGTTAATCATGCACAGGGTAACCTGATACCCGTCTGTGCCACACTTCTTTTTCTGAAGCCTGTCCTTATAAGTGTTGGTAGCATGGCTCTGGACATTGTGCTTTTCTTCCTTCTCCATACCCGTTGGCCTTCCAGGTGTCAAGTCTTGAGCCTCTTTTTACCAGGCATGAAGAACAGCAGTTCCCCTCAGCTTTTTAAATGAGATATCTTCTGACCACTATTTTCTAGGTATTTGGTAATAACAGCACTTGACTGTAAGGCACTTATAATTCAGAGAGAGACCGTTTACCTTAATGAGGAATCAACTCTCTGAGCTTAGTTGGTCAGGAATTCAACCTACCCCCCACCCCCAAAAAATAAATAAATGTAGGCTTATTGAAGAGAAACCTATGGGACAATGTGAGAGCTCAGAGTGTAATGGAAAGGTGAACGCACACACACAATGAAGAGTTAGAGCGAGCAATTATGCGCACACACACACACACACACACACACACACACACACACACACACACACACACACACACACACACACACACACACAGGGACAGGAGAGAGCAGAGAGAGAGTGTGTGAGAAAGATCTTGTGTGAGTGCATGTATGAATGCAGGACAAACCGTGTATGTTAGAGATTGAGAGAGAGAGAGTAAGAGCGACAGTAGAACAAGAATTGGGGAATGTGGGGGGTGGGGTGATAAACTGGACACCAGGGACACATCTGTAAAGTGCCTCAATGGCATCAACATTACTGTAGAGAACAGGAATGTGGTGGGAATAACCACCAGACACCATGGGAATGGTTTAAGAGCAGTAATAGCAACAACATTACTATGGGGATCGGGCAATGGGGGGAACCACCGACCACCAGGGATTGCTTTGTGTCGTGATGGTACTGAAATCACTATGGGGATCTGGGGATGGGGAAGATGCACTAGACCACCAGGGCTTACTTTGTATCATGATAGCACCAACATTACTATAGTGTGTGTGTTTTTATTTGTGTGTGTGTAACAGAGTGTGACTGGGGGAATGCCATTGAGTGAGACAGTGAGAGTGATGATCTTTGAGTGAATGTGTGTATGAAAGCAGAAGATGCTCTGTGTGTGAGAGAGAGTGATCCAGCAAGAATGTGTGTGACAAACAGTGAGGAGTGAGAGCAAGTGATCCCTTGGCGTCAGTGAAGAGGTTTGCACATACCTTTTAACCTCTTACAGCAAGAAATCTGCTTTTCACACTTCCTTACAGAAGTTTCACTTCTAACGTGCGTGGCAACCATGTGCATTTTTTTTTTATTACAATTTTTTTTATCGAAACTGCCTTCGTGGCTGTGTCCCTCAGTAGTTCTGTCACACTCTCATGAGATAGCAGAAAAAATACTGAAAAAAGCTAGTCGTTTTTTCTGCTGTCTAGGATATGGTTCCTCTGTCATTAGCAAGGCGATATAGATATATATATATATATATATATATATATATATATATATATATATATATATACATACATATATATATATATATATACACACACACACACACACACACACACACACATACAGACATACACACAATCCATTCAGCTAACATTCAGTTATATAGACGCACGCGTACACACAATCCATTCAGCTAACATTCAGTTATATAGACGCGCGCGTACACACAATCCATTCAGCTAACATTCAGTTATATAGACCCGCGCGTACACACACACACACACACACACACACACACACACACACACACACACACACACACACACACACACACACACACAAGCACCTGCACAAGAGAATTCATAGAGTAACAGGGTTTGCATTAACATTTTCTAAAGGATATGAAGCCTCAATTTTCAATGTTTGCCGTTGTTTAGTTACTTCAGTCCTCAGTGATTTGGCAGTTCACTATACTTTTTATAAGGAACACACCAAAAATATGAAGCTAAAATCTGAACATTATGTAAAAATCTGGACTGTTGAGAGTGTGTTCGTGTGTTTTTAAATGTGGGAGTGGATTTATGCATCTCAAAATTCAAAGTAAAACCTCTAGGTTGCCAGAGTGTTCCAAAGTACAAATGTGAATACAGCCAAAGAAGAACAAGAACACAACGTCCACACCCTACTCAATTTATTAAACAACAAAATAGGAGCAAAAGTAAATGCAAAGATTTCAAGGCAAGCTCTTTTTCAGTGCTTCATGATAAAGGCTGCATTCTGAATGTTTTTAAATGCATAAAATCAATTAAGAATTAATTTGCTAGCCTGTTAGCTTCAACGGATGCCATGTAATCAAATCCAGTTAAAATTAAAAGGATGTCATGTAGTCAAATCCAATTAAAATTAAAGGGCTCAATCTCCTAATAAAATGTCATTCATATATTGTAATGTATATGCACATATAAATATTTATTTATTTTTTATTTTACATTTGTTTACCGGCTGGTCTAACTGGATATATGTCCATTTTCAGTAGAAGCCCGGGGAGAAAAGCTCCAACATAGGAAAAAATATCATAGCATACAGTATATACAATAGACAGATGTTACATTTCAATCTTATAGAATAGACAATGCAAAAATTGTGTTAAGAGTTTCCTGAAAAAAAAAACATTGGATAGCATATAATAAAATGATAAAGAATACCAAGAATATTTGTCTTTTTGTCTTAAATTAAAGGCATGGTTACAGACATACAATCTTTTACTTAGACGGTACATATTCAGTAGAGGCATGGAGAGAAAAACTCCAATATAGGCAATAGTATCTTAGAATACATTATATAAAAATAAGAAGGAAGTTGTATTACATTATTTTATACTGGAGAATGGAGGTGAGTTCTTTTAGAGTGGTAAGTCATGAAACAGTGCAGAGAGGAAGTCTCTTTAATGCTAGGAAGTGGTCAGTAATTCAAGTTTCAAATTGATAGGCATAATAAAACAACAGAGCAGAGAGGTAAGGGAGTGGGAGATAGGGAAATAGACTTTTAGTCAGGGTTAGAGCAGGGACGTAGCCAGTGTGTTTTGAGATATTCTTTAAGATTTTTTTTGAAGAGTAATGTGGAAGAAAGTGATGATAATTCTTTAGGAAGCTGGTTCCAGGTTTTTCCCACTGTGTTGGAGAATAGTGAGTCCCCAGCCTTGTTGTTAGATTTAGTAGTCGAGACTAGAAGTTTATTAGCAGAGCGCAGTAATGCCAAATTATTATATGGGGTAACCAAAATAAATAAATATATATACATAACCCAGATACCAATAAAGTCAAATATTTGTAAATCATTTTTCTTAGCTAAGAATTAAAAAAATAATAATTGTTAACTAAATCTTTCAGTATTTGCGACTAATAGAATATAAATGGATCAATTACTTCAGAGCGGAGGTATTACCAGACGTTAATAGCCACCATAGTATTAAGCCAGTATTGAAAGCTACACATGAATGTTTATAAAGTTTTAGTTAAGAAATATTTAAAAAAAAAAAAAAAATAGTACCATTACCAGGACCAATGTCAGAGCCCGAGAGGAGGACATTACCATCATATTCACCTGGAAGACTACTACTACAATCCCCTGAGACTCCAGAGGGCACAAGAGGAGTTTCAGCGATTCCCAGCCCCAGCTAGAGTACCTCCAGGAGGCTGGAGAGCCAAGCGTGAGGGAAATTAAATTCTTGGGGGAGACAAACTACACTGCATGACCCAGAACCAGATGGAAAGACCAACCACATTATTAACTTACCCCATTGTTTGGAACCATTCCAAAAAAGAACTTACTGACATGGAGATTAGTGTGCTTTCAAAGGGATTAACATTTGTTCCCCACTGCTGGTCTGACATAGCACAGGTACTGGTTGATTTAAAATCATATGTCGGAAAATTGAATCAGAATGTTCTTTACCATGGCAAATCTAATACCACTGAGAAAAAAACTGTTGAAGAAACAATAAAAAGACAAAAAACTTTAGCATCCTTTGAAGTTAAATGTGAAATGGACATCAGGAAAGTACTGCAAAAAACAGCAGGGAGAAAGTTCTACAACCTTAACAAAGATGAGAAAAAAAGCATGATTAGAACTAGGCAGAGATAAGTCTCTACTGTTTATGAAGGCTGACAAGGGAGGGGGGGGGTATTATTACTGATACCAGCAGCTATACCCAGAGGATAAAAGAAATGCCGAATGACACAAACTATTATGAGTCTTTAACTTTAGAAGAGGTTAAGGAATCGTACAGCAACTGTTACACAGTCTTGACTGCACTTTATGACGACGGTTTGTTAACAGATAACTTGTTTGACTATTTACAGACACCTTCCCAACGCTTGCCTAAATTCTTAGAAATCCCTAAGCCGTATAAAAGTAGAGAAAACTCTCCTTACAGGCCAGTGGTTACAAGCGGGAGGTCCCTGACCAAAGCTACTGCCATCTATTTGGATTTTTATTACAACCTCTGACTGAGAAGAACATCTCACACATAAGACTCTGAGGATATTTAAAGGAAAATAAAAAATGTCACAGTTGATACTGACAGTATTTTTATTAACAATAGTTGTCGAATCATTATATAGTGTACTTCCACATAATTATTGTATTGAAACAGTGATTGATTCTTATAGCAAAAACAACAGTGGCACACCAGCACAGCATGAAAGAACAAGTAAACTTTTAGATATGGTGCTTGGGTAAAATTTCTTTACTTTTAATGAAAATTATGGTAAACAAAAGACTGTGGTATAGCCATGGGGGCAGCTATGGTACCTAGCCTAGCCAACATAGCCCTATGTAAGTGGGAGGAGGATTATGTTTATAACAGAATGCATGCGACACATCACGGTGTATCTGTGCTTTATTAATGATATTTTTATTGCGTGGGAAGGGAGACAGTACTAAATTAGAAGATTTTATCAATTATCTGAATCAAACCACCAGCTTCCTGTGTTTCACCTCTTCCCACAGCCTCACCTTGGCAGTCTTAGATATGCAGATTTCTAAAGACTTGTACCAAGGTAAAATTGACAAAGATCTTTACAGAAACCCTACTAGAGTAAACCTTCTGTTAGATAATAAGGGTCTCCATCCCAGCAAGGCTATAGGTTGGCTAGGATCAACACAAAAATGGAACCCTGCCTTAAAGGGACAATCCCAGGGATTTTTTGTTTTGATTCAGCTTTTGTTTACATTTCAGGTTTGCCTTTATGAGCATGCTCACCTTCAGCTGAGGGAGGTGGGGGAAGAGTGCCTGCAGGAAGTTTCAAAGGTGTCAGCTAAATTCCATCTGAAATTGCAGTTGTACTGTCAACACCTCTCCCTCTGAGCCATTCATTACCTTAATCTGTGCATTTTACACATTGAGAAAAGTAGCCGTTCAGGCATTTTACGACTTGACTGCTACTGCTACTCTACAAAGCACATCAGTAATGCAAGGCTTTTAAAACATTAGTAAACAGAGCTTTTTTTTGTTTCTTTCATTTCATGTTTTATTCTGTGGTAACTGTGAATCCTGGCCAACTACAACAATTTTATGATATGGCTTCTACCTATAGAAAGCATCTGAGTGAGGCAAACAATAGTGGAAACCATACTTTTCTTTCTTTCATTTCATGTTTTACTGTGCTCTGATTTTTGAACACTAGCCTGGTGTAGTAACTTTCTGATGTGCTAGTAATTCCATAGAAAGCAAATGTGTGACAGAAGGTTGGTGCATTGGTAGACGCACTCTTCTGTTCCTTTCATTTTCTAGTTTAGGCGCTGATTTCTGAATAGTACTAGACAAATGTACTATTTTTGTGAGCAGGCTGCTTGTACATCTGTAGAAGCATGACTGATGCAAAGTTTAAAAATTAGTATACCCTCATCTTTTCCTTTCACTTCATATTTTTTTTTTTGCTGATTTATAGCTACTAGCCAAATGCACTTCCTAGTGTATGTGCTACATCTTAGTGAGTTACTGCATTGTATTATGTTTTCAACACTTCTTTCTCTGTTAACCTTATATCTGTATGAATCTGTTTCTAGTTCCACTGTTGTTATATATAAACAAATAACTGAAATGATACTGTACAGCTTTTGGGATCATTCTAACAGTTTGCAGTACCTAACGAGTGTCTTAATTCCTGGTCTGACAATGATTAATCCTACATGGTAACATTTAAACTGTTTCCATTCCAACAATCACATGACAGCATACCTCTCAACCTCTTAACACAAAAATCTGGACAAAGCCTAAAACTTTAAGTAACAAATGCCCAAAAATAGAGACAAATTTTAAATACTGCTCTTATAAACTTAGAAAGTTGCTAGAATAACAGGACTTCTTAGTGTGATTTTCTGAAGGATGTGAAGTCTGAAACTCAAATGTCTGTCATCATTTAGTAACTTCACTCCTCAGTGATTTCCCAGAAAATCAAAATTTTATGAGAAACAGACTGAAAATATGAGGCAAAAATCTGGACATTCAGGTAAAATCTGGACAGTTGAGAGGTATGCATGGTAGTTATGATGGAGCAAAGTGACAGAAACTACAGTTGTGTAAAATCTTACCATAACAGTTGATGTCCTTCTCTCCTCTGGTGCAGTATTCAGTACAGAAGGGATGTATCGTCATGGCTAGCCTGTCGGTTGGCCAGTATAAATAAGCTTAAAAGAAATATTGGTTGTGCCATACTTCACATTTATGCTATGCATACACAACATGGGGCAAAAAGGGACTTACACAACTACCTATAACTGTATTGCTCCAGAAGAGAACAGATGTCATAGCCAAAGATTCCAAAGACAACCACAAGGCATTCTATAGCTATGTCAAGAATCTAAATGGCAATCTTCAGATCTGCTCTGAGCTACAACAGAATGGCATTAAATATACTGATCCCAAGAATATTGCCAATATCCTGGCAGATCGATTCAGTGTCAACTTCACCCCCCTCTCACTCCCTAAACGGCCCATCTCAAAACCGAAAGATTGCCAAATTCCAATAACGGCCACACAGGTAAAAACCACCCTCTCCAAAGCTACGAATACAGCATCCATGGGACCAGACGACATCCCGGGCTGTATACTACATGAACTACAAAATGAACTGGCACCTCACCTAAGTGTCATGTTTAATCATTTGCCTCACCTCAGGCTTTGTGCCCACTGAGTGGCGCACAGCTACATTAATCCCACTCTACAAGGGGGGATCCACCTTGGATCCTGGGAACTACCGCCCCACCAGTCTGATAAGCCTGAGCTGCAAGGCCATGGAATGTACTATCATGGAACTTATAAACAAAGACATTGGCAACCTTCAAACACTGGACCCCACCCAGTTTGGGTTTGGGAAGGGCCGATCTTGTCTCCTGAACCTGACTGACGTCTTCGAATCAGTCTCTAGAGCTGTGAACGAGTGTAAGGCAGTCCACACAGTCTATCTGGACCTTGCCAAGGCCTTCAACACCATCCCCCACTCTGGAATCATAGATAAATGTACTAAGCTGGGCATTAATCCCCTACATCACTCGATGGGTTGCCAACTGGCTTGCTGACAAAACCCACACTGTAAAAGTAGCCGACTCCAAATCCAGCTCCAGGCAAGTGACAAGTGGAGTACCGCAGGGTTCAGTCTTGAGACTGCTCTTGTTTGGCATCTACTTCTCTGAAGTACAGGCCGACACTAAGGGACTCTGGCTAACAAAGTTTGCAGATGACTGCAAACTGGGAGCCATTATTGAATCCCCAAATGATGTGAATATTCTACAAAAGGGTCTTACAGAAACAGATGCTTGGTGCCAGAGCCATGGGCTCAAGCTCAGTGCCAAGAAATGTAAAGTCATCCCCTTTGGGGAAAAAGCATGGACCCGTGAATTACCACATAGGTGGCAGTACACTAAACACTGAAAGTATGATAAGAGACTTAGGGACACAGGTGCACAGTTGTCTCACCTTCGATAACTACATCGCCACAACAGTCAGAAAATCCTTCTATGTGGCACACCTCATCACTAAGGGCTTTTCATCCAGAAAAAAGGAGGTTATTATCCCACTGCACTCATCCCCCATTAGACCCAGTATAGAATATAACGCCCCGTTTGGTATGTACCTCTCAAGACATCTGCAACAACTGGAAAGGCCGCAGAAGTACCTCACTAAAGGAATCACAGGCCTAAAGCAGATGCCGTATGCTGACCGTCTAAACTCCAGCTATACTCTGTTGCATATTGTCTACTCAGAGGCGATCTCTGCAAGGCCATGTCAAACCCAGAACTGTTGGACATGCTACACTTAAAGAAATCCCAATCCCTCAGAGCCACATGCTCCAGGTTGTCATCACAATGAACAAAACATGCTGGAGGGATAGGTTCCTGACCCAGAGACTCGCCAGACTCTGGAATAGACTGCCCATACATATCAAGCAGAGTGCCTCTTTGGCCCTCTTCAAAAGGAACCTTGATGATTGGATGAGAGACAGGAAATTCACCCCAGGGATCATGTCAGTCGCCCTGCTAGACAGGGGTCCAGGGAAGTAAATAATGTGGAAAGAAATAGCCTGGGAATTGTTATGGCTAGGCTTGTATAGACCTAGGGCTGATAGCCTAGTACAAACCTATGAACCTACAGGACAAAGGAGTCTATACGCATCCAGAAGGAAAAAATGCAGAACAAACAAGAGGGGGTTGGAGGGAGGGAGCAAATACTGCCACAATGAAGAGTAGGACATCTGTTATGGTAAGGTTTTTACACAGCTGTACTATGTCATTCTATATTACTTGCAGTAATGGTACAGAAGGGAGAGTAAAAAAAGCTGAAGCACGGAATGGGATGTGGAAGGCTGAGAAGAGCCCTCAAAAAACCCACATAAAATGAGTTCAGCAAGACCTGCTCTGGCCCTAGAAACCATATCCAACTTATAATGCTTAGTAAAGGTATGCACTGAAGACCAAGTAGCAACTTCAAGGATGGAATGGTGTCTAACCCCTTAAAGAAGGCACCAGAAGAGGCAACAGCCCTAGTAGAATGAGCTCTAACAAAAGCAGGCATAGATTTGCCATGAAAAGAATAACAAAAATAAATGGCCTCAGATATCCTGGAGGAGATAGTTTGTTTAGAAACAGCCCAACCCAAAGACCTGGAATGAAAAGAAACAAAAAGCTGATCAGACTTGTGAGTAGTCCTAGTTTTATACAAATAGTACCAGAGCTGTGTGCGCATATCCAAGGTGTGCAGGAGCTTCTCACTTCCAGACTGAGGACAAGGGAAAAAGGAAGGTAGTTGTACTGGCTGATTTAAGGACAACTCATTGACTACATTGGTCATAAAAGAAGGTTTAGTACAAAGGGACTCCCTGTTCCTGTGAAAAAAACAAAAAAGGAGGAGGAATGACCATAAGTGCCTGGAGTGGAGAAGCCTTTTGAGCAGCAGTAAGAGCCAGAAACAAAACAGTCTTCCAAGTACAATGTTGTAAAGAAGCAGAATCTCCAGGCTCAAAGTGAGTCTGAGTCAATTTTTCCAAAACAAAATTAAGGTCCCAAGGAGGAGGAGAAATATACTTTATTGGAGGCCTAATATGCAGTACGCCGTTAAGAAACTGTTTGATCTCAAAATGAGAGGTCAAAGGAGGATTAAAGCAGAGTGGCTGACAAATGGGCCTTCATAGAAGTCTAGGCCAAGTATGACTGGAGCAGCTTATACAAATGAGCGGACCCCCACTGAAAGGGACCCTGGTGACGACCATAGCACTAGACTGAAAATCTCTTCCATTTGGACATATAAGATTTTCTGGTTGAATGTTTCCTTGCCTCCTGTAAAACACTGAACTCATCCTCAGAAAAGGTGTGCCTGAAAGGGATCAAAACCCTATTACCTATAATGTCACTTGCAGAGTAGACAAGTTTGGATGGATGACAGACCTCTTGTCCTGTGAGAAGATCCAACCAGTGAGGTAACTTTTGATGGTTACCCGTGGACAGATGCATTATTTATGACAGAGTAGTCTGCAATGAATTTTTAAAGTCTCATTATAGTCCCAAAAAACTATGTTACCAATTACTTCTTTCTTCCATATCAAACCTTCAACATTTGAAATCTACCTGAGGAAACATTCTTCAAGTCTGCTTGGGGTACTAAAATACCTATGCAGACACTTCCAAGCAAAAATCCTAAATCTTCTAGATTTTGTTGTATATTTGGGAACCTTACATATATCCTCTCTCTGTTTCTTTGTGAACTTTCCAACTTCCTTTGATTTTTATAGTTATTATGCAATACTTTATATGCCCTACTAATTATATCCCCACACACCCCTGGCTAATTATAAATACTAACTCTGAGATTACACAATCCCCATGGAAAGGAAATATTTCCCTACTCAAGGATTGTCAATCTCGCACACCTGTCAAATACCTGTCTGCTGACCAAATGGTGTCGCTTGTCTGCATGTTGCAGCACTTGCCATTCACTCCAGAGCTTGTCACCCATATAAATCAATGTCCTTGGCATACATACACACATATCTATATAATTTATGTAATACATACACACAAACACAGATATATGTGTGTGTGTGTGTACATACACACACACACACACACACACACACACACACACACACACACACACACACACAGAGATAAACCAAAACAATTAAGTCCAGCACTAACAAGGAAAATTAAAACCTATTTATTCACAAAAAGTTAAAATGGTCAGAAGAGAAAAATCCATTGGCAAACTGCAGTGTCTCCACTTATGGAGCATATTCAGTGCATGATAAAGATAAAACACCAAAAAATATGCATTTAAATAGTAAATTCACACACAGTGCGACTCATATTGATTAAACATTTAGAGATATGATTGCCTATTAAAAAAAACAGGCAAAAGACACATCCAACTGTGAAATACATACTATCAATGTTAATACTAAAATATTGCTGTTTTTAATACTATTAACCATTCATGCTAACAATTTAATAAATAACTAGATAAAATTTTCCCAAAAATAAGTAAATAAATGAGTAAAAATGTATATATAAAAAATAATAAAGCCATTTGTAAACATATTATATAAATTCATCGAGTCCTGGGCTATACGTAGCTCCTTGTCTAGGAAGCCAGCTTGCTTCTTTTTTTATCAAGTATTATTTGCCAGCAAGATTTATCAACATTTTTAGTATTAACCCAGTCTATTCCAAAAGTGTATGCGTTTCTCCCCTTCTCTTTCTATATACACACACACACACACACACACACACACACACACACACACACACACATATACAGACACATACACGCAGAAAGGGAGATAAAACAGGACCGGGCCCAACAAGGAGCCTTGGGACACACACTACTGGTCACTAGTCTCTTGGCGGAGGTGCTGTCACTGATCCTGACTTCTTGGGTCCTGTCTGTGAGCCAGCCTGCAATCCAGTGAGTTATGTTGGGATGTATGCCTAGTTCTGATAGTTTGACAACAATACTTGAGTGGGGTATTGTATTGAAAACCTTGGCCAGGTCAGGGGAAGTGGTATACACTATTTACGCCTCATTTGTAGCCATGGTGACCCTCTCAAAGATGTCAACAAGTTAAGCAGGCAAGACTTTCTCTTAATGAAACCAAACTGGAATGGGTCCAGTGTCTCTAGTTTGCCAATGTCCTTGTTGATCATTTCCACAATAATTTGTTCCATAGCTTTGTATACAAGACTTGTCAAGACTGATGCATCTAGTTTCTGGGGTCAGCTAATGGTCCACCCTTATGAAGAAGGATGACTGTTGTGGCCCTCCATTCACCTGGCACATAACCTGTTTTGAGTCTGTAGTTGAAGAGTGCTTCAAGTGACAATGTCAGGTTACATTTTATGCTATTTAGGAGGCAACTGGGAATATTGTCAGGGCCAACTGAAGCACTGTTTTTAGCTTTAGTGAGCACCTCCAAGACCTGCTCCCTGTTGATAGCTGTGGGATATGCTAGAAGGGATTTCACAGGGGATACTGGAGGTGAAGTTAGAGCTAGATTTATTAGTCAGTAGATTTGTTATGCCACCCTGGTCAGTGAAGGTTGTGGAATTTACCACCAGTTCTGCACACTGTCGATTATTATATTTAAAGTTGCTGACATAGCTGAAGAAGGCTTTGTGGCTGTCCTCAGCCAGGGATGCTATTTTGACCTTATAATTGGCATTGCTGGACTTCATTAGACCTCTTAGTTTCTTCTTTAGATGAATCAGAGAGTTCTTGTCTCGAGTTGCTCTTTCTGATTGTAGCCATGACTTCTTTCTTTTGTTATATAGTCTGTTAAGGTTAGGATTCCACCAGTGTGGTTTATTTTTGGTGTTAGATCTGGGTTTACCTCTGGCGGCCTCAATGCAGCCATACATGTTTGTGCAGGGTCCTATCAGAGAGCCTTTGCACTTGCCTGGACTGTACTGAGTGAAAAGGAATTGTCTTGGGGCTGCATATAAAATATGTAATATAGTTAACTGTTTCACTGTCATTGGCGACCAAAGTCGACCTCCGGGCTCAACTCTAGGTGCATTCAAGCAATAATTGTAATAACGAATGCCCGATGGTTACCTTAAAATTCTAATTCTCTAACATCTTGGTTACTATTTTTATTTTCAGATAGACATGGAACCCTTGGAGCATAATTTGTGTAGCTGTCAAGAGAAAGATACTATGCACCTGCAGATATTTATTTTACAACAGTCAAGTGTTATGCAAAAAAAAAAAAACACAATGCTTCCCCACATTTTTAGAACTTCATTAGGCACCAAATAGTGTAGAAATGGAAACTTGGGATGCATGTTTAAAGCA
>NC_056728.1:1568502059-1568514559 GCF_019279795.1 Protopterus annectens | reverse complement strand
TTGCCTTTGTGGATTGGGAAATGTACCCTTTTTTCACTGTAGTGTGATCTCAAAGTTAGAATATAAAATATGTAGGTGGTGCAGTGGGTGCAGGAGGGCTTGGCCCCTGCAAAAACGTTACTGCTAACACAGACTTTCGACATTGAAACTTTCGATGTTGTATTGTCAATTCCGTGTTACCATTTCCAAAATGTTGGTAATTCATTAATACCAATTTCGTTAAACTGGTTCGATCAAAAGGTAGAAAATTATTTTGATTTCTAACATTTTGATAGTAAACCTCTCTCTCTCTCTACATATATATATATATATATATATATATATATATATATATATATATATATATATACATACATACATACATACACACACAAACATGTGGTAGGACTGAAAACCTACAAACTAACACAACAGATTATATACATTTAAAAAAATCTTATGCAAAACAGTTTTGGTTGCACAAAGGTAGTGAAAAGGTTTACTAATAGCATCCTGTTACTTCAGATCCTGAAAATTAAATTACATTACATTATATTAAAACATAAATATGCACACATTGGACACAAAGGACAGGAATAAAATAGAATTAGTAACAATGACCTGAGAACACTTCAGCATGAACTTACAGAATCATTGTATTTGTTATTCACCAGGTCATTCAAGTAAGAGGAGATTCCTCAGAACTGGAGACATGCACTTGTTCCACCCATATTAAAGGAAAGGGGAACAGGACAACCCCGGATTCACACAGACCCATACCTTAAGATTGGGACCATGCACTTGTGCGACCAATATTTAGGTGATAGGGGAACACAACAAACCCAGAGTCACAGAGATGTGCACTTGTTCCACCCATATTTAAGGGACAGGGGAACAGGACAAGAACAGAGTCACAGAGACCCCTAACTTAAGATTGGAGACTTGCACTTGTTCAAACCATATTTAAGGGACAGGGGTCAGGACAAACCCAGAGTCAGAGACTCATAACTTTGCTTTGTTTCTATGGAAAAGTAATGGAGAAGGTTGGTTATTTTACATAATGTATCATCAGCATTGAAAATACTAGCACTTGAAACTCCATATAAGCATGCATATGCTGAAAATAAATATATAACTGTGTTCAGCATTATGCTCTGTAATAATGCAATAACAGTTATAAATGGCTAGTTGTGCTGTGGTATAACATACATAGGCTTAATGTCAGGCTTTGATAAGATCATACACAGAACAATGATCATTACATTACAACTGTTTCTTGATGTAACTTTGATAAGATAGATAGCTGCATGGCTTACAAATAGGACATGGCAAAGACACGTTAACTGGACATGTGAATCTCTTAAGTTACAGTCAGGGTGTCCCACAGAGCTCTTACCCCGGCCCATGCCTCTATACATTGTCTTTCTGATCTATCTTTTTCATTTCTAGTGCTCTGCTGTCTGCATGCAGGTAACTAAATAGGTAAACAGCTTACATCTGTCACAGATAGGATAAAATAACTTGAGTACTTCAAACCATATGGGCACAGGAGAATAATATGCTTATAAATTTATCAACAGCAAAGACTATGAAATTTGATAGATTGAAGGATGCGTATTTAATACATCACACTGTGATTTTAAAATGTGGATTCATTTAAGAACCTGGGGATGTGGATAGAAATAGTTTTGAGGGTTTTTTTGATCATATCAGCAAATTGGTTAATTATCATTTTTAAATCTGTAGGCTGTAAAAAAATATTTATATTAAGTCTATGAAAACAGAAATGATGAAATGACAGATTGTAAGTTACACTAAACCCAAATTAGAGTATGGAATAATAATTTAGAAATGTTGTTATAAAAATTAGGTTAAGTATATATGAAAGAGCACATAGGACATATACTAAGGACATTCATAGATCTGAAAGTTTAAGCTATTACAAAAGATTAAAATATTGAACTTTTATACCATCCCACGGATTTATGAAGCCCTTTATTGCGTGCAGGATTAGTCTGAGTAATTTTCAGCAATATGGCCAACGTGCGATCCAGGAACGAGCGTGCACATGAGCTCTTAGACTAATCCTGTACCGACCGAGCTCCTGTATGCAAATTACCCTCATTTGCAAGTGAAAACCATGCAAATGAGGGTAATTTGCAATCCAGGAAGCCGGCAGCTGTCCGTGCAGGATGAGTGCAGTCTGCATAAATGTACTCTGTTAGTAACAGAGTACATTTCTGCAAACTACAAAACGGAGCTATGACATCAAGTAAAGGCTGCGTATCATTGAGGAAGCATGCCAATGGCCAAGTAGAAGGCCATTGGCATTGCAAGCTGTTTAAAAAATAGAAGAAACAACTTTTATTTTTTTTTGCGCCGAGCTTGCCTGTTTAAGCATACAGCAGTGGCGTACAAACGGGATTGGGGGAAAATAATAAAATAAATCTCAAATAAGCATTCTAACTAAAAGCAGTATTCTGACATGCAAGTCAATGGCAGGCAGAAGACAACCTGGCCAATGAGTAATGGTTGCTAAGGGGGAGGCCTAGTGAGGGACATGTAACTATGCATTAGCAGGCAATCCTATGCAAATGAGGGGAAGGATAGTGAATCCCAGTTTTCCAAAGGATGTGAGGCAGGTCCCAAGAGTGTAAGAGTATAAATAGGTGTGTGCAAGACTAGGATATAGGTGACATCATGGGGGGGGGTGTCAGGCATACTGTAAGCGGATTGGGTCCCTGTGGCATGGGATTGCTCCTAGCTTAGCACAGCTAAGCTAGGGGTGGTTTAATCCTGCCTAGCAGTCTTTACAAAGTGTAAGCAGGTGTGCGCGCAGCGCACCGGGTTTTACAGGAAGAAAAAGGAAGTTAAACCAGGAAATAGCAGCTCTGTGCACATTTGAGCACTGCATGGCACAAACACAGGTTTAAATGGGGATGCAAAGGGAAGGGAAAACAGCAGTAGGAAGGTAATCAAGGAGAACTAGCTTAGCTGGCAGGTGAAATTTATCTAAATCAGCCAAGTTACACAGGCAGCAGACCAGCCCAGCCCAGCACACCACTATAAAGTAAGCAAACACCTTCCTCTCTGGTTTTTCCCACACTCTACACCACCGGTGTATACAAGTGGGGAAAGTTTAATAAACAAACCTGCAAAATGAAAACTGCTGCAGCAGACAACATAGAGCAACATGTGCAAGAGGCTGAGGGTGGTGAGGATGTGAATGCTGCCGAACAACCCACAGAGAGGAGATGGAGAAGAGTGTACAGACCCAGGGTAACCTACCAGGGGCTACATGAGCTGGAGATAGTGGAGCACTACAGGGTGGACAGAGACCTCCTACAGCAAATTGTTGAGCTGTACCGGCCACACCTGACACACCAAACTGACCGAGGGGGAACCCATCCCAGTGGATACCAAGGTATGTGTAGGCCTAGGTATACTAGCCACAGGTACCTCCCAAAGCACAACTGGGGATATCATGGGGATCTCACAGATAGCATCCAGAGCATTCCACCGGTTCCTGGATGCCATGTCAGCACATGCCAGTGAGCGCATATACTTCCTCAACAACCGTGAGGTGTTGACCAACAATATGCATCACTTCCACCAAATAGCAGAATACCCTGGGGTAGTGGGTGCTATAGACTGCGCACACATACGCATCAAAGCACCACCCGGTGAGCAGGGTAGGGCCTACATCAACCGCAGGGGCATCCCCTCCAACTGCCAGGTCGTTTGTGATGCCCAGGGCATTATAATGAATGTGTGTGCTGGCTGCCCTGGAAGCTACGATGATTCCCACATATGGCATCTGACGCAGCTGTACCAGAAATTTGCCAATGGGGACATCTCCTACGGTCACCTAGTGGGGGATGCTGGATACACACTGAAACCGTGGCTGATGACACCTGTCAGAAATGCACACACACCTGAGCAACAAAGCCATAATGAGGCACAGGCCAGACATATGATAGAGCGTGTGTTTGGGATGCTCAGGTCACTGTTCCGGTGTCTGGACACATTCGATGGAGCCTTGCAGTACTCACCAGCTACATGTACCCAAATTGTCTTTGTATGTGCCATGCTACACAATATGATTCTGCGGAAACAGCTGCAGCAGCAACAGAATGGGGCAGGGCCATACATCCCCCCAACCATTGCCAAGGCCTGCACAGGCACAGTGACTTGGAGGAGGAACAACATGAGCCTGCCCCAGTAGGCAGAAGGAAGCGTGCCCAGTATGCCCTGGCCTTGGCAAAGAGGCAATGCATAGCACATGCACTGACACAGTAGGGACCCAGGGAATTACATCTCTCGTTCTGACTCGCACATACAGTAAAAGGGATGCCAAATATGACCTGTGCTCAAACATGTATAGGGAGTGTACTATGTGCATCTGACATATAGGCAGCCCTCCAGCACTATCCGCAAGTCTGGCACACCCGCAAGGTAAGTCAATCAACCTACCAATTGCCAAATGGAGTACAATGTGGTGTTACCTGTAGCTATGGTATGGATGTGAGCATGCAAGGGAATTTGGTGGCTGAATGTTATGTGGCAGCAGACAGACACCCATAGTGATACCATGACATCTGTAACACATACTGGAGTCACCATAGTAGCCAGTATTACACAGGGTGACAAAACCCACTGCAGGAAATGTGCTGTGCGACATGTGTGTCCATATGTCCCACACATGCCAGTCAGGACGGTGCACATACCCAACAACAGTGTCAGCCAGCCGGACAGGTGTAGACAAACCCAAACAGAGCTTGTGACATGGTCCCAGAATGATGGCTATGGTTAATCCCCCCCAGGCCTACACAGATTGACCAGAGCAGGGCAGGCAGTGGGATGTTAGTTCTGAAGGGTAGGAAGTCAGACAATAATATGTAGGGCAACCAAAGCCACGATCTGTAGTACACTAGTATGCCTCTAGTCAGCATGATAATTATAGTTTCATAGTTGCCATGTCTGGGATTAGAGCTCCTACCTAACTAGTACACCACACTGCAGCATCACGCAGTTATAGCATGCACCACAGAGCTTATAGGGCTACGTCTTCCCCAAAGGTGTATTTCAAGGTGAATGACAGCAGGCTTGCTAAAGTAGGGCAATGGAAAGTGTACCGACTATGAATGGCCTCAAAAGCATTGATTCCTACACAGACACACACACACACACACACACACACACACACACACACACACACACACACACACACACACAAGTTGCCATGTCTGGGATTAGAGCTCCTACCTAGCTAGTCCATCACACTACAGAATTACACAGTTATAGCATGCACCACAGAGCTTATAGGATTACTCTTTCCCTGAAGGTGTATTTCACGGTGAATGACATAATCAGGCTTGCCAAAATAGGGCAATGGGGAGTGCAATGTCTGTGAACGGGCCATAAACCATTCATCTGGAAGCACACAACACTCAGTCACAAACAGGTTTGCATTTAACAGGGACGTGTATACAACTGCTAGATGAATAATGACTTGTACAGTCATGTTCCACAGTTATTACAAGCACCACAGACTCTACAGTGCTCAAGGATACCAGACGCAAATGTCTACAGTAACAGACATTTGCACATCATGGGGTATTGGCCAGTTGTATGTGTGCTGGGTGGGACAGGCCTCATGATGGGAAGCTCTTTGTCACTGTCTGTCACTCTCTTCCACACATTTATGTATGTGTAAGTTTGGCCTATTATAATGTGTTGTCCTTGGATATATGTGTGTATTCCTCTCTGATGTGTGTGCAAAGCATGACTGGTGTGCAATGTGGCGTATATGCTCAAACATCTGCGACTGACAGATATGTGTAGTCCACTGTTGTTGCCAGACCTGGGCTTTATTTCTTTTAAGTGTGGGAGCATGCCCAGCATGACCTCTCAGTGTTTTGTTGTCATTCCAGGTAGGTTGTACTCCAGTGCAGGCTTTTATGTTCTACACCTACAGCTAGCAACCTGTTTCTGCATTATATCTGTAGATCGGTTAACAATATGGGATCACAATGGGCAGAGAATAGTGGGATGCTATAACTAAATGTGTCTGTGCTGCTTTTGCTACATAATTTTGGTGTTAGCAGAGATATTCGGACATATGTACTGTTTTACACTGTGATGTTTTGTGTCATCAACTACTGACAGGTATACGTATTTGCTTGCAGTAATTTCCTGGGGAACACAAGGTGAATGTAGCTGTGTCCAGTATTCTGGTCTGCAGCCTACATGTTCTTGCACAATCATGCCATTATGTAGGGGGAGCTGCAGACACTTGCTGATGGGTCTGTGTAAATGATTCTGCACCTTGGTACTGTGGTGGCTGATGATCCCATGCTTGTACATCCATCGATTTGACAGTATAGCCGTACCCTGCTGTGGCCATAACTCACAGCTATACAGATTCACACAGGTTACCCAGAGGCAGGGCTCATATTTCTGGTCATTACTCTTTCACATTGTGGTTTATGAGCAGGTTTGTAGCCACCCATTCCTGTGTTTGCAGGCAGGGATAGTATGTGCACACATCTGAGTTTCAGACTTCAGACTACAGACTTCACACACCCCATGGTGTCCATGCCCCCCCCCCTCTGTTGTTCTATCCTCTTCCGAACATTATGCACACGTTATCTGATGACATTAATGTAATGTTGTATTAGGAACATAAAGCTTCATTCAGTACCAAAAAGGAAATGTTTTATTTGGGACATAAAACTAAAATGCCTGCAGTAAGTCACATTTCAGTCAGTCAATCGGGCAGAATTCACACCATTTCTCTAAACGATACAATTACATTTTAATGGCTTTAAGAACATGTGCTTGCAAGGAAGCGGGGGTGTGGGGGAGGGGTGCAGCGCCCCCACAAGGGGGGTGCAGGGGGGGGGAGGAGAAAAAGTAAGAATTTATCATAGGATGGAGTTTGTTGTGATGATGAATATTTTGCAGTTTACACAGTGACATGCGAATTTGCATGCATGTCCTTCTTCCTGGATATCCCCACCCATTTGGCGTGCCAATCAATGACGACATGCCCAAAGCAGCGCAGAACTAACTGCGAGATACTACACTTGGAGATTACCAGTAATCTTAGGTTCATGGGAGAATAGTAGGCCAACTGCCCCAAATTCAGAATCAAACTGTGTATTCCACACCTCCCATAGAACTAACATTCACCTCTAACCCTTATAGATACTGTTAATAAAGAAAGAGCTAATGACAAACTAGTCTGCCCCCTATTTCTATACTTGTCTAAAGCCTTCAACACACTTTGTCACACCAAAATTCTACTTCAAATGTCTATATTAGGTCTATCACAGAGCACCCTTCTATGGTTCGAAAGCTACTTTTCCAACAGGTATCAGTCAGTACAATGGCACTCCGCCCTCTCGCCATACTTCCCAGTCATCACCAGTTTACCATGAGGCTCTATCCTTGGTCTCCTCCTCAACACACCAGCAGCCTCCACTAATCTACACAACAGGCTTCCCTAATGCGATACACTGATGACTTCACACTGATACGTGTATCAGATAACTTGGCACATCTCCAAAAAATGACTCTGGGAAGCTGTAACAGACACTGTAATATGGCTTTCTAATTCACAACTCATGCTCACCCCCCACCCCCAAAATACTACCATTTCTCTCAGGGCTGTCTCATGAAAAATAACATTCAAAATCCACTCACTTAATAAAACACCATTGGAAGTCACTTCTAATAGCAAATAATAAGGCAGGATATGGGATGACTATAAGTAATACTGAATAACAATAATACTAATAATAGTAATAATAATAATAGTGGATTATGACCTCTAAGTTTGCAGATGAGTGCAATCTTGGAGAAGTCACTGACTCCTCAAATGATATGACCATCCTGCAGAGATGGTGTCAAAATCATAGCCTAAAAGTAAATACCAAAACTGCATTACTGTATATTTTGGGAACTACACACTGACAGTTCGCCCCCAAGACTTGACCCAGTTATTCAGGGTTTGGGAACCTATGTGGACAGTGACTTAACTTTTGACCAACATGTGTCTGTTGTAAGAAAGTCCTTCTATATTGCACAGATTATAAACAAAGGGATTGTGTCTAGATCTAGGGATGTCATTGATCCCCTTTACTCAGCCCTCATTGGGTCAGTTATTGCACATAATGCCCTCTCTGGCATGCATCTGTTCAGACACATGCAACAACTGGAGCTCCCACAACGATACCTTACTGAAAGGATGCAAGGCCTAAACAACACGTCCCTCATGGACTGACCACAACCCATGTCACTATACTTGGCTGGCATACAAGGCATCCTCTGACCTATTATTAGTGGTTTTACTACACATCAGTAAGTCCAAATGGCATCAGAAATACTTTTCCTAGGTATCTAAACCTCTTCTGCAACATTAACAGTTTGGAGGAACAGGTATATCTCGCGGAGGATACTGCTGCTGTGGAACAGACTCCCCATCCACATGAAACACAGTTCATCCTTATCTATTTTCAAGTGCAACTTAGATATATGGATGGGAAACGGACATTTTACCCCAAAACTGGCCCATGCACTACCAATGGGCGGATGCACCTCCTAAATGGTTTACATATGCATGGGCCCACTCAAATTATCTATGGGATGATCCCAGTTATTCTCATTAGGGTAATATGTAATTATCAGCCATAGGTAAGGCCAATCTATAACCAATTGGGAAAGAATATTTCAAACACAAAAAGGGAACTTAGCTAGATAAAATGGCCTGCAAGAGCAGCTAGCCTAGTACTTACCTTGGCGATATTGTAGTGTACTGGCATCACCAGATGCGCAGTAGCAAGCGCCGCTCCGACCCCACCCCAGCTGGTTGACGTCTTGCTGTACTTATGAATAACCAAAAATGAAGTGGCTTCCTCAGCATGAATATTCATTTTGATGAGTAATCGCAGTTATATTTAACAGAGGAATTTCAACTCCGTTTAAAGAATCATTAAGTGCATGCTTAGCTGTTTCATAATAACAAATGCTGGAATACAACCGCCAAATTGACAAACTACTACAAGTAATCCTAAACCGCCGTATTACATCAACTGTACAAGAGATCCCAGTAAATATAAACAATTATGTTTTCCCCTTTGCTTTTGCAGGGGGCAAGCCCCCTGCACCCCCTTGTGGTGGTGCTGTGCCCCCCACCCCTCCGCTATTTGAATATACCAACTCCAAGAACTGACTACAAGGGGGGTGTAGGGGGGCTTGCCCCCTGCAAAAGCAAAGGAAAAAAGTAATTGTTTATATTCACTGGGATTACTTGTATAGGATTAGTTGTAGTACTTTATATTAAGCAAAAAGCAAAAGAAGGTCCTTGCGCACCAGCATTACAAACAAACTATCACAGGAATGTATAGTACTGAGCTGCTCATCTACATTCATTATATGCATGTCATCACGGGGTAATATACATGGCATGCCAATCATGCCTCATTTCCTTACCACTTCCTAGGTTTTAAGCTTTTCAATCACCCTGGCCACACCCACTCCTGCGCGAAACTGCCAGTGAGCCAGTACACTACAGTATCACCCTTTCCTTACCTATGAACCTATAATCTTACATTTGAAATGCACATACAAAACTGTATAAAAAACTAACTTGCACTGCTTTACAGATTCAAAAACTTTCTCTCCAACACAACTAAAGCTATACTCACCACTGCTTAGCACCCCTCACTAGTTTATGGAGCACCCATTCTTACTAACTTCCAGGCAGCATAAAAAGCAAAATTTGAGCAATGCTATAACAAAGTGGCTAAATTTGCAGCAAATGACCCTTTCAGAACCCACTACTCAGCCAACATATACATAGCTTCTTCCCACTTACATTAGCCAGCAATAATTTGCTTGTCTAGCACTAAATACGGTTCAGTGTAACTATGTTTGTACTCGGGTAATCTCCAAGTGTAGTACCTCGCGGGCGGTTCTGCGCAGGTTAGGGCGTGTCCACAGTGACTGGCAGGTCATCGTACATCTGATTGACATATGTTACAAAAACACCTGTTATTCCATCGGTAACTCAAGAAATTTAAAACAAGTTAGTCCCAAGGTAGTTCCAACTCCCTATTATACCACCAATAATAGCACATTCACAGTTATACATTAACTGACACCTCTCTAAAAATATGTTTAACACATTATTACGGTGTAATACTGTAAAAAGGGTAAGATCCAATAAAAAATTTGTTCTGTCCAAAAAATTTGTTCTTTCATTTCAGTTACGTCTGACAGTCACACTGTTTTTAGAATAAATGCCCTTCATACCATAGTTACTGGAATCCAGCCCGTACGCTAGAAATACAGAATAGGCCATCATAAGAGATTGGCTCCTAATACTAACTACGATGAAAGTTCAGTTTTCCAGTAGATGGGAAGGGCTGCATACTACACCCTGCACAATGGTACACTGTACCACTAATTAAAGTGCTTTAGGAAAAACACTTACCATAAAATCAGCACGATCAACTGCCGATTTCAACATTTTAAATAGGAATCACTTATTAACTTACTTTCCTATTACCTGACTTGCATTTTCATAAACTACTAACGTTTTCATGTCTTCCCGGAGCAGAAGTTTTTCCCCATTATTACAAACGCAAACAAGTTGTTTTATGTTTTTCACTAAAAGTCTATAATCTTTGACATCTTCAGTCACTACTGTCCTAAAAATCATTAATCCAAACGAAGAACACAGACACCGATCCAATAAACGCATACATTATGTTATTGATTTTCCGTGTGTTCCGACAGTTAGCGCTACGGTGTAATACTGTAAAAAGGGTAAGATCCAATAAAAAAAATACTGTACATTGTACTACTGTAAAAGTGCTACAATTACTCATTGTAATTGTAACACATATCAAATTAATATTCATGCGCGCTTGGCCAGGAGGCGTGTTCGGGGCGGGTTTTGCTACTACGCATCCTGTGAAGT
This sequence comes from Protopterus annectens, assembly GCF_019279795.1. Lineage (NCBI taxonomy): Eukaryota > Metazoa > Chordata > Ceratodontiformes > Protopteridae > Protopterus > Protopterus annectens. Next base: position 1,568,503,593 of record NC_056728.1, on the reverse strand, counting down.
ACTTCACTTGGAGATTACCCTCCATCATTCAGTGAGGAAAACCCTTTCTGTCCACAACCCTATCAAATCTGCAGGGCATGATCTACATTTATACCATGTTGCTAAGGCCTGGGACTCGTTACCTATATCCATCAGAGCAATACCCTCCCTTCAGTACTTCAAAACCATTCAGAAATAGTTCTTAGCAAAATCTGTCTCTGTTTTGTTCTACCTCAGGATAATGATATTCCTAAATATGAACAAGTTCCTAATCATACCTTACACCTCCTTACTTGCCCTTTTCACTCACTTCCTAACTTTATCTAAATAAAACCGGACACATACCCAGTTAGACTTTCCTGGTAGTCAAACGTCAGTAAACAAATAACATGTATGACCTTGTCCTTACAAATGCTTCCCTTGCCTACACCCCACTAATATAATACAATGCAATCTGATATACAACTTATGATTGCAACAACTACCCAGCCAAAAAACAAAAAAAAATGACACCCAGATAAGGAAATCTGTGGAAATAACTGTCCACCCATACCACAGGAAAAATCATCAGACTGAAAAAATAAGAAAGCAATATTGCTGGTCATTAACTACATCATCATGCTCAACTATCCCTGATTTTGCTCATATTATTACCCTTTCTCATTATAAAATGTTTAGATCTTCTGGTAAATCACTGAAGACTACAGTCGGTCCATGATGTCAGACATTAGAGTTAGTCTTTAGGAAATCCATGTTGGTGAAAATCCATGTTTCCTCCTACTAAAGTGAGTTAGGTTAATATTTAAGTTACCCCTGATTTTGGACTTGTAAAGACTCTGGTGGTCATTAGTCTAGTATAAACATACTAGTTGTGTACAAATCATGGCACAACAATGCACTGAATGCATCAGCCGTACTTATTTCTTCCTACAACATATACTCCAAATTCAAGATTTGACATAAATAATGAAAGAGAATCTAAATAATCTCATACATAAAAACATACAACTAACCTGTAGCATCATACAGTAGGCTTGTAAGCATGTACAGGAATGTCTCACTGGAGCCATATCTGTGTGTGAAATGGACTGTTGCTTCAATTGAGCCAGCAGAAAAGCCTACCCATGTTTGAGCAATAAAACATGGCCATAATCACTTTCACATACAGCACCCCACAACAAAGCTAATTCTAAACTTATTGTCACCGTTCACAAAAGGAAAACAAAATAAATGTTGTATAAAGAATACATAACTAATAAGCCACACTAAAACCTTCAACAATGACCACATTTTCTTAGCTGAGCTCAAATCCAGCAGAGCAAAGCAAAACGAACATGGTGAACCTTCTAGAAAATAATACTTCCATGCCATCAGTGAAAAAAATAGCTAGCAATGGAGATAACATTCATCTCTTAACACAAACACACACCTAAATTACTGCACACTCAGAGTGCAGGAAAACTAGGAACCTGTGTAGAAGTAAACCTATAATACAAAGCTTTACACTATATAAACCATGCAACATGGAAACAAGTACATCAAATACATACTGTCC